>NC_140175.1:23404339-23634339 GCF_963971535.1 Notolepis coatsorum | reverse complement strand
TTTCAAGCCTGAAGCAACTTCAAAGGGAGGGAATCACAACCAGCATAACTGAACCAAGTGCCACTTTAACATAACCTTTAGAGACCAATGGTTCAAGGATTGAACGCTCCCAAGGAATGAAATACTGTACACAAACATCATGTAGAATGCATACTTTTACTTTCAATGTCAAATACCTTTCAACTTTTACTTGCATTTTGAATGAAGGACATTTACTTTGACCAGAGTACTGTTTTATTTAGGTATTTCATACTTTTTTTTAAGTAAAGGAATTGTGTACTTCTTCCACCACTTTCCGTAGAACAGATAATCAGATCCTAATAATAATAATAATAATAATAATACTTCATTACATTTATATAGCGCTTTACAACATAGGGTTAGGGAAATTGCCTCCTTCGCCACCACTGGTAGCACCTAACCTTGGGCTACGCAGGCTCAATGGCTGCCATACACTGGCACCTGGCACACATCACACTACTACACAATGGCTGAACGGCTCAGGAGACAGGGATTGATATCAGCCAATTAAGGGGAAGGGTTTATTAGGTGACCTTGATGTCAGAGACCTTGGGAATTTGGCCAGGAACGTCGGGAAACCTCCTACTCTTTACGATAGGCGTCCTGGGTTCTTTAACGACCGAATTCAGTCAGGACCTCGGTTTAGCATCTCATCCGAAGGACGGATACCAGATACTGTTTTTCCTAACATGAAGACTTGTATTCATAGTATTTTGCCAACAAATATGGCGCAGTGCCACAGCTCATTGGCCACGGTTCACATTTAAGATCAACACCTGTCATTTGACTGCAATCACCTGCTGTTTGCCGACCAAGATGTCTGTGATCTAATACCGAATTCATATCAAGATTCATGATTTACTTCAAACCTGATTTCATGGTATTTTAATTAACCTGAGCTGTATTCAATAGACAGTTCTTTCCGATGAGGTCCTTTTCACCGTCTCTTTAGTAATTAGTTTTTGCCGTGGGAACATGCACTTCTTTGTGTTTTCTTTGTGTAGAAAGAAGTAGAAAAGATGGCTACTTACCGTATACATACCTATCCACATTATGTCTGTACATACCTGCACATCAACATTTTACATATCTGTAGATCTATATCTGTACATATCCCTTACCTACTCTTACTAGTTACTCTGCCGGCCAGTATGACTTACTACCACATTGTCTTTATACCTGTATCACTGTACATATTAATACTAAAACGCTGTACATACATCTGATTAGCACTACACTCAGTAGTACTAATTTATATATATGTTATACCCAGTTTAATCACCTGTACATTGTATATTGCTGTTGCACTTTACTGTTACATTTGCACTCTGGTTGGATGCCAAACTTATTTTTTGTTGTACTGTACTTGTGCTGTATAATGACAATACATTTGAATCTAATCTAATCAAATCTAATTTACAATGGTACTGCCTTGGTAAAAGGTATGCATCACCATGGTAACACTTTTGTACTTAAATAATACCATGCTATAATCCAATTTAAACCATGACACCCATGGTAATATAATGTAATTTCCAAAAATCATTATAGTGACCAAAAAACTATGGAGATACCATGCTACCTTTTCGTAAAGGCAACCACACACACAAAAAAACATATTGATTATGTTGTTTGGAATGTATATATCCTAGAATCTTCCTCCACCAGGTTCCTGGTCCTGGAAAGGTCACAAATGGTTTCACACAGTTCATCTTGGCCCCATGTTGTAAACCCCTTCAGAGACACAAAGGGGCAATCTTTCCAGTCCTGTAAGAGTAAATGGAGTAGCCACACAGGCTTGTCGTTGCTATGGCGACCCAGAGATGCACTGTCATTTTGGATGCATGGCAAATGGACATGTTTCCCAGGCTTCTCAGAGAGAGTCAGAGAGAGAGAGAGAGAGAGAGAGAGAGAGAGAGAGAGAGAGAGAGAGAGAGAGAGAGAGAGAGAGAGAGAGAGAGAGAGAGAGAGAGAGTGGTGAGTGAGAGAGAGGGGGGGGGTTATTAAGAAGTTAGATGAGGTGTATTAAGAGTGAGTGAGTGTGAGAGAGAGATAGAGAGGGGGGGAGAAAGAGTGAGTGAGTGAGAGAGAGAGAGAGAGAGAGAGAGAGAGAGAGAGAGAGAGAGAGAGAGAGAAGAGAGAGAGAGAGAGAGAGAGAGAGAGAGAGAGATAGGGGGGGTTATTAAGAAATTAGGTAGAATGTAAAAGAGGATAAGAGGGTTTTGTCTCATCTATATGCTAGAAATCCATCAAAAGTAATCCTAACAGTAGCTTCAAAGTTTCGAGGATAGTCTTTCCTTGTCACAAGACCGTTCTGGGTCGAGGAAACGTCTGGTCGGCCCCGACGGCTTGTGGGCAAACCATGGCCTGAGTCTACAATAACAAGAGATCATAAATATAGGGCTTCCTCTGAACGGTGAAAGAGGAGATCTCCAAGGACGCCACTGACAGCTCTGAAGTCATGGTTCACAGGGAGGTCGTTTTATACATGTTCTAATCTAATCTAATAAAGCCGCCTCTGCTCACTGAAGAGGCCGACCTCGCCCTCCGGCTCTTTGTGGAGGAGAGAGAGCCCCACTGTTCCAATAACAGACCAAACTTGTCTCTGTTGCAGCAAAGTGCTTCATCTACAGTGTGGCCTCTGACAGCAGCGGTGGCCATTATTCTCATAACGCCCAGACAATCACTGTGAGCGCAGAACCAAGGTGGCAAAAACACTGTCATTAATCATCATGCTTTTCCTGTGACATGACCCCGTACACTTGGAGGCATAATGATTTCCAAGAGCAGAGACCACTTCTAGTCATGTTGTGATTTTCTTTATTTTTTTATGTTTTCATTTTTGCCCTGGGTCTTATTTTAACATCAGTAACTAGACTAAGTACAGCTGTGTTTTCAGCACGATCATGTCAGAAGCTTGTTGCCAACGGTTGAAAATCAGTTGAAAATGTGGGCTCGCTGTTCTTATAGTATAAGATAAGATAAGATAGGCGGCAGGGTGGCGCAGTGGACTAAGCGCTCGTCACCAACGCAAGAGACACTGGTATCGAATCCGGCTGTCAGCGTTGCCTCCGGCTTGGCCGGCCGTCATACTGGCTCGATTGGCAAGAGTCAGCGGGAGGGAAGCCGGTGGGAGGGTGGGTCCGGGTCGTTGTAAACAGCGACTCCTACAGTTCGGTCGGGGCGCCTGCACAGCGAGGGAAGGATCTGGAGGGAGGTAGTGTGACCTTCCACACGTTACACTCTCCCAGTGAGAGTCTGCGCTGCCAGGGGAAAAGAAGTGGTGGGCTGGGTACACATGTGTCGGAGGAAGCATGTGATAGTCTCCGCCCTCCCAGACCGACGGTAGGGGGTAGAGTGCGCAACGACCAGGAAGGGGATTGGGAATTGGCATAATGACTAACATTGGGATGGGAGAAAAAACAGAAAAAAAAGAAAAAAAGATAAGATAAGATAAGATATTCTTATCCAGGTGCTTATTAGCTGATGATACCAGCTATCAAACATAACTAAACAATTACAAAAACAAAACAAAAAAGGTTCTTACAATTTGTTTCTTTTCCTGAGGAGATAACAGAACATCCACTTTCTCTCCATCAGGAATGGCTGCGTTGGACAGCAGTGCCTCAGGGAAAATGGGCATGAGAGCTGTGATCTACTACTTTTGCACCACAGTCATCGCCGTGTTCGTCGGCATCATCATTGTCCTGATCATCCACCCGGGCAAGGGATCCAAGGAGGAGTTTGGCAAACAAATGAAGATAGAGCAGATCAGCCCCATCGACGCCTTCTTAGACCTCGTCAGGTAGAGCCTTCGTGAGGAAAGCGGATCTTTGGCTCGGTGATACTTTGACGATCACAAAGTGAAAACTGTAAATCGCCCAGCACCTATCATTTCAGATTCCGATTCCTTTATTGTCACGTATTTTCAGTACTTTACAGCAAAGAAAGGGTGACATTTAATTTGTTGTGGTCCCTCGATCATAGCAGCTTCCAATAATATAAATACAATAACATTGGCATAGAATAAGAATAAAATAAGATAAAATATGACTAAAATAAAGATTACTATATACAGTTCTAAAAGTGTGCAGTGCAGATAACAGGATGTAGATATTATACTATATAACATTTAAATAACTAAATGGCTATGTACAGTTCCAAAAAACTGTATGATGTGTGTGATATGTACAATGAGAAATGTGCAAATCTTTTGCAGTGTGTAAAATGCAATGTGCAATACGGTTTTACAGTATCTATCATCCCTCAATCACTGTGTGATTTCTTATTTCAGAAACATGTTTCCACCCAATCTGGTCCAGGCCTGCACACAGCAGGTGAGCTTTGTAATGAATATAGATGACGTTCGTTCTACTTCTACCGTCTATATCCATTGATTTCTAGCATAGTGAAATAACTTATCAGTTTGTGCACACTGAGCTTTTATTTCCAAATATACACATAATATCTTCGAAGCCGTCTGTAAGAAGGGAAGGGAATAGGAATGAATAGGAAACTGAGAAAACAGAATCTCAAGTACAACCTGAGGGGGGGGGACCTGTTGGTCTCTATTTTCTTGCGGAAATACAGTAGCTCATTTGGTGGGATGGTAGTGGCAGAAAGGGGAAAGGGAGGCTCCAGTAGCAGGGATTGAGAGGAGACCCCCCCCCCCCCCCCCCTGAAACATTAATTTAACACAGGCAGCCATTGTCTGATTGTCTCATGAGGTTCAGATTAGCGCAACAGGCTGTGGTGTCAGCTCTGCCCGGAGGACACTAGTATAACCTCCTCCCTTTTTTACACCTTCGCCCCCCCACAGTTCAAAACCAAGTACGGAACGCGAGTGGTCCACTTTATCGTGACCGTGAACGACACCGACTTCAACTCCACCACCAACGCCACCGAGCCCGAGGAGGTCATGGAGATCACCCGGGAGGAGGTGATCCCCGTGCCAGGTCAGGTGAACGGGGTCAACGCCCTCGGGCTAGTGGTCTTCTCCATGTGCTTTGGACTGATAATTGGCAACATGAAGGAGCAAGGCCAGGTCCTCAGAGACTTCTTCGACAGCCTCAACGAGGCCATCATGAGTCTGGTTGCAATCATTATGTGGTGAGGGTTTGATTCGATTTTCTTTTTTTTATCAGTTTGCCAGCTAGTTTCCATGTGCATATTTTTTTTTGGTAATTTCAGAGAGGAGAGAAGGGGGCGTGGTACTCTCTTATTAGACAATATACTATTTGTTGATTAAAACATGACTTTTCGGGTCTTAACAGACCTTCTTCAGACCAAACTCCCAAGCATCTTGTTGCATATTTCCCCCAGTGACCCCTGGCTGCCTCCCCCTCTAGGTACACCCCGATAGGGATCCTTTCCCCCAGTAACCGCTGGCTGCCTCCCCCTCTAGGTATGCCCCGATAGGGATCCTTTCCTCCAGTAACCCCTGGCTGCCTCCCCCTCTAGGTACGCCCCAATAGGGATCCTTTCCCCCAGTGACCCCTGGCTGCCTCCCCCTCTAGGTACGCCCCGATAGGGATCTTGTTCCTCAGTAACCCCTGGCTGCCTCCCCCTCTAGGTACGCCCCGATAGGGATCTTGTTCCTCAGTAACCGCTGGCTGCCTCCCCCTCTAGGTACGCCCCGATAGGGATCCTGTTCCTGAGTAACCGCTGGCTGCCTCCCCCTCTAGGTACGCCCCGATAGGGATCCTGTTCCCCCAGTAAGCCCTGGCTGCCTCCCCCTCTAGGTACACCCCGATAGGGATCCTGTTCCCCCAGTAACCCCTGGCTGCCTCCCCCTCTAGGTACGCCCCGATAGGGATCCTGTTCCCCCAGTAACCGCTGGCTGCCTCCCCCTCTAGGTACGCCCCGATAGGGATCCTTTCCCCCAGTAACCGCTGGCTACCTCCCCCTCTAGGTACGCCCCGATAGGGGTCCTGTTCCCCCAGTAACCGCTGGCTGCCTCCCCCTCTAGGTACGCCCCGATAGGGATCCTGTTCCCCCAGTAACCGCTGGCTGCCTCCCCCTCTAGGTACGCCCCGATAGGGATCCTGTTCCCCCAGTAACAGCTGGCTGCCTCCCCCTCTAGGTACGCCCCGATAGGGATCTTGTTCCTCAGTAACCGCTGGCTGCCTCCCCCTCTAGGTACGCCCCGACAGGGATCCTGTTCCCCCAGTAACCGCTGGCTGCCTCCCCCTCTAGGTATGCCCCGATAGGGATCCTTTCCCCCAGTAACCGCTGGCTGCCTCCCCCTCTAGGTACGCCCCGATAGGGATCCTGTTCCCCCAGTAACCGCTGGCTGCCTCCCCCTCTAGGTACGCCCCGATAGGGATCCTGTTCCCCCAGTAACCGCTGGCTGCCTCCCCCTCTAGGTACGCCCCGATAGGGATCCTTTCCCCCAGTAACCGCTGGCTGCCTCCCCCTCTAGGTACGCCCCGATAGGGATCCTTTCCCCCAGTAACCGCTGGCTGCCTCCCCCTCTAGGTACGCCCCGATAGGGATCCTGTTCCCCCAGTAACCGCTGGCTGCCTCCTCCTCTAGGTACGCCCCGATAGGGATCCTGTTCCCCCAGTAACCGCTGGCTGCCTCCCCCTCTAGGTACGCCCCGATAGGGATCCTGTTCCCCAGTAACCGCTGGCTGCCTCCCCCTCTAGGTACGCCCCGATAGGGATCCTGTTCCCCCAGTAACCGCTGGCTGCCTCCCCCTCTAGGTACGCCCCGATAGGGATCCTGTTCCTGATCGCGGGGAAGATAGTGGAGATGGACGATCTCACTCAGATGGGGGGCCAGCTGGCCATGTACACTATCACGGTCATCGTTGGCCTGATGATCCACTCCCTCATCGTCCTTCCAACGCTCTACTTCGCCATCACACGGCAGAACCCCTTCATCTTTATAGCCGGCCTCCTGCAAGCTCTGATCACGGCCCTAGGGACCTCCTCCAGGTAAACCCAATCGAATCAAGATCCCATTTACTCTCCAACAATTGGCTTAGGTCCTAAGGTTATTCCCTCGAAAAACATCATACACATAATATGCTGTTGTTTCGTCTCACAGCTCGGCGACCTTACCCATCACGTTCAAATGCCTGGAGCAAAACAACAAAATCGATAAACGCGTGACGCGGTTTGTGTTGCCGGTGGGAGCGACCATCAACATGGATGGAACGGCATTATATGAAGCACTGGCGGCCATCTTCATTGCCCAGGTGAACAATATTGAAATGAACTTTGGTCAGCTCATCACAATAAGGTAAGAATAAAAAAGATACACTGTTGATAATGATAGCCAAGGTTTATAAAGTGATAATGAACCAGCAATGTCATTATTTTGTGTGTGTGTGTGTATGTGTGTGTGTGTGTTTATTGTCAAAAAGTATAACAGCCACTGCAGCCAGCATTGGAGCTGCTGGCATCCCTCAGGCAGGCCTGGTCACCATGGTGATTGTACTGACCTCTGTCGGACTCCCTACCGATGACATCACTCTCATCATCGCGGTCGACTGGTTCCTGTAAGTCATTTCTGGCACGGACGAAATATAGTTACAATGCGACATCGTGAACATATGCACAATCTGTTTTCTTTTTTTTTTTATATCATTTATACACCCTATCTAGACATACCATTCAATCATTCATGCCTTCATTACAGTCAACCATTCCATCTCTCTCCTTTTAAAGGTCAAATCGCATTTCCTTTTCTCCTTCTAAGACCTAGTGACACATTTATCCTCTGTCCCCGGGGTCTCGCTCTACATGTTCCGTTTTCTTGAATTGCGTACTTTTTGCCACGAGTTTTAACATAGAAACATAATTAGGTTGCCCAAATTAATCATTTCAATTAGAATCCCCTTCCCAGATATTACACCGCTAATTGGGTAATAAGAAGAGAAAAAAAAACGTTAACTAGGATGGACCAGATGGGAAGGTCTGTGTGTTTGTTGAGCGGGGGTGTGTCTCTCTGAATAGAAAAGGATTTAGCCTTTAGGGAATAAACGCTCATATATTCTTAAAGAGGCAAAGAGGATTGTGTATTTCTTCATATATATATATATATGGGCGGCTAGGTGGTGCAGTGGGCAAGGCGATCACCACCAATGCAGGAGACGCTGGGTTCGAGCCCAGCTCTCTGCATTGCTATCAGCTTGGCTGGTCGTTCATACTAATACAATTGGCAGTATTAGGGGGTGGGAAGCTGATGGGTGGGGATCGGACGTTGTGCGACTCCTACAGGTTGGTTGGTGCGCCTGCGCAGCAGAATCAGGAAGCGACGGGGGCGGCGTGCCCTCCAAACGCAGACCCCCGACGCTGAGAGATCGCGTTGTGCAGGTGAAAAGATGCGACTGCTGCTTCCTCGAGTACCGGAGGGGACACGTGATGTAAGGCTTCGTCCACATGGCAGCCGGCTTGTGGGAGGCATGGCCTAACAGCGTTCGAGACAGGGGAGGGTAGAATTGGACGATATGAAATTGGGATGGGAGAAAAATAGAAAAATGGGAGAAAAAGTAGATAAAAAAAAATATATATATATATATATATATATATGTATGTAAGAAAACGGGGGATGTTTTGCTATTTGTTTTGTCTTTGCTCCAATCCCTGTGCACATCACACCCTGGTCACCTCCACCTCCCTGTTCACATCACACCCTGGTCACCTCCACCTCCCTGTTCACATCACACCCTGGTCACCTCCACCTCCCTGTTCACATCACACCCTGGTCACCTCCACCTCCCTGTTCACATCACACCCTGGTCACCTCCACCTCCCTGTTCACATCACACCCTGGTCACCTCCACCTCCCTGTTCACATCACACCCTGGTCACCTCCACCTCCCTGTTCACATCACACCCTGGTCACCTCCACCTCCCTGTTCACATCACACCCTGGTCACCTCCACCTCCCTGTGCACATCACACCCTGGTCACCTCCACCTCCCTGTTCACATCACACCCTGGTCACCTCCACCTCCCTGTTCACATCACACCCTGGTCACCTCCACCTCCCTGTTCACATCACACCCTGGTCACCTCCACCTCCCTGTTCACATCACACCCTGGTCACCTCCACCTCCCTGTGCACATCACACCCTGGTCACCTCCACCTCCCTGTTCACATCACACCCTGGTCACCTCCACCTCCCTGTTCTCATCACACCCTGGTCACCTCCACCTCCCTGTTCATATCACACCCTGGTCACCTCCACCTCCCTGTTCACATCACTCCCTGGTCACCTCCACCTCCCTGTTCACATCACTCCCTGGTCACCTCCACCTCCCTGTTCACATCACACCCTGGTCACCTCCACCTCCCTGTTCATATCACACCCTGGTCACCTCCACCTCCCTGTTCACATCACTCCCTGGTCACCTCCACCTCCCTGTTCACATCACACCCTGGTCACCTCCACCTCCCTGTTCTCATCACACCCTGGTCACATCCACCTCCCTGTTCACATCACTCCCTGGTCACCTCCACCTCCCTGTTCACATCACACCCTGGTCACCTCCACCTCCCTGTGCACATCACACCCTGGTCACCTCCACCTCCCTGTTCTCATCACACCCTGGTCACCTCCACCTCCCTGTGCACATCACACCCTGGTCACCTCCACCTCCCTGTGCACATCACACCCTGGTCACCTCCACCTCCCTGTTCACATCACACCCTGGTCACCTCCACCTCCATGCTCCTATTACTATATATTCTGTACAGCAGTGATTTTTTTTCTATTATTTTTGCATTATATATATATATTATATATACTGTATATATATGACAATACATTTGAATCTAATCTAATCTAATCGACTATATTATATTCAATTAGATTAGATTAGATTCAAATGTATTGTCATTAACACATTCCCTGCCATGACTTATATCCATCAATATACCCAGTCTGCCACCACTCTAAGCCTATGGAGATGTTCACCTTCTTTGCAGGGCTATAACTTTTTTAATTGTATTGCTAAATTGACATTACTATGGCCCATTCAACATCGATTAGCTATCGTTCAGGATGTAGGAACGTTATACTTTTTCATTCATATATTCATACAAAAATACCTTCTAGAATATAAGTATGTTTTTATCGTTTTCTGCAGTAATTCCTAGAACGTGAGCTATAGGCCTAAACGCATATATAGATTATCGATTGCCGTCTATTCCCTAGACACGCTATATAAAAAAATTCAACTGTACATGATCGTATACGTTATGAGTCATCATGCGCGAATTCCGTGATCTTCAGTAAATGCTTTTATTTTTTTAAACTTTGACCAGTCAGCTGGTTCTTTTTCGCGTTTATCACTTTTTCCTGGTCAAGTATGACCGACAGAAACAGGTTGAATGGGGGTATAGATGGGGGGAAAGACACTCTGAGAAAGTACGGCTTGTCCGGGAGTCGAACTCGCTACCCCAGATCTGTGACGCGCACGGTTGTCCCCGACGCCGAAATAGCGTTCGAGGTACGCGGTGAGCTACTGGAGCTCCCCCTTCAGTAAATGCTTTATGTAGTATGGGTGATATAGTGATCAGATCGGTTTGTGGTGAAATGAATAGACAATTGGGCTGAAAATGACGTCAGCGTCCTCTTACCGTTCGCCGACGAGACTGGAGGAAAAAGATCCCACTTATTTGACTTCGATCTCCTAGATCCATTTCCGGTTTGTATGGCGCAATAAACGCCCAAATCATATCGATTATTGAGTTATGGCAGCGATTCATATGCACGCCAGTGTATGTCTGGAGTCACGCAACAATATGTGACTGCCGGACGGATTTCCCAGATGCACCGATTGCCACTTCCGGTTGTAACTCGCCCGATCATCCACCAGGCGGCGGTATTGAGGCGTTGCAATATTGTGCAGAGTCCCACTGTATCACCAGAGGCTGGGTGGCTGAATTATGAATGCCATGGCGAAAAAATGAAATATGATCTCAATATCGCTGTACAGCGTGGTTTGGCAGACAACGCATGGCGGGCAATAACGCTGTACAACGTGAACGGCGGTGGATGTGTTAAAGTACAGTACAACAAAAAGAAGTTTGGCATCCAACCAGAGTGCAAATGTAACAGAAAAGTGCAATAATAATGTACAGGTGATTAAACTGGGTATAAAATATATAAATTAGTACTACTGAGTGTAGTGCTAATCAGATGTATGTACAGAGTTGTAATATTTATTTATATATATATATATACAACTCTGTACATACATCTGATTAGCACTACACTCAGTGGTACTAATTTATATATTTTATACCCAGTATATACAGCACATCTGATATATATTATAGAGGTGCTGTTTTTGTTGTCTTCCTTGAATGTGTAAATGTACCTTATTATATAATAATATAATGCAGGACCTCTTTAGGGCTCTCTGATTCTGAAATGATTCCACATATCATCAGCTGTTTCTTCCTTTGTCTTTCTTGTCCGTGGGGTGTAGTGACCGCTTGCGAACTACAACCAATGTTTTGGGCGACTCAATCGGAGCGGGTATCGTGGAGTTCCTGTCCCGGCACGAGCTGAGGAGCAAAGACGTGGAGATGGGGAACGCCGTGATGGAGGAGAAGGAGAGGAAGAAGCCCTACAAGCTCATCCCTCAGGACAGCGATGTGGAGAACGACAAACACACTGATTCCAAGATGTAGCTCCATTCTTCACTGTTAAATATCTCATGCAAGCACATGCACACAGACACAAATGCGTACACACACACACACACATACACACACACACACACACACACACACACACACACACACACACACACACACACACACACACACACACACACACACACACACACACACTTACTGTTAAATTTTGTTTTTGTTTTTTGCTGAATATGAGAATATGTTTCATGTTCATTCTTTTGGCAGTGGGCTACTTTTCTACTCTTTTTAATTCCTTTTCAAACTTGATTTTGTTGTTGATTATTTATTGTCATATCCCTGAAGTGATGAATTGTTGTTTTGTACATTCCTCTCTTACTCAAAAATGACAAACCGTCACATTCTGAAATATATGTGTGATTTGTTGCTTCTCTGCTCAAGATACCAGCTTTTGTTCTGTAGGTCGCTATCAACAACCATCTTCAACAAGAATCAGTAGAAACCGTGCTGAAAAAAGGTTTTGAAATTGTCTAAACTCATAGAGGGTGCTAGCTCAGTCACCAAGGATACAAATGAGTTGCTGGGGAAATGCACTATGGTTTAAAATGTAAATATATAACGACACAATTGATTACTTTGGGTTTTCAGGATAGCTTAAGAATTAACACTTTCATTTATAGCGTTTCTTTGCTCCGTTTACACAGTCCCCTTATAGTGTTTACAGAATTACTCCAACATAAAAGTTGCCAAATTATTATTATTTAGATAAGCATGCATGAATCAAGTGCATGTCTACGTACTGTATACTGTATATGTATATGCATGTCCTATTTGACATTGCAAGGATCCACAACATACAGCATGTTCAGGGCTGCCCTGCCATTCAATGCCTTTTTGTGAAAAAAAAGAAAAGAAAAAGGTTTTGTTGATTACTATCTGAGTGCACTAAATAAAATGGAAACAAATATTTTTCAAGTATTCTATTAACTTTCTTTGGGTTGGGTTTCACTTCAGTAGTTGGAATATGTAGTGTAGGCTATGGGCTGTTAGATCTGTCTTCTTTAGTAAACATTTGGAATATAATTGAAAACAATTCCCTTACAAAAAACATATTTTTATTTTTATTTAACCTTTACTTACCCAGGGTAGGTTCGCTGAGCACGGATGCTCTTTTTCAGCTACGCCCTGCTTCACATTCACACAATTCCATTCACACCTGGGAGCTGCCCAGTACAACCACAGTCTGACACCGTTGGCCACTGAGCAACTCCACTGGAGCAGTTGGGGGTTTAGTGCCTTGCTCAAGGGCACTTCAGCGGTTGGTGTTAAGGGTATGGGAGAGAGTTATTGATTCACTTCCCCAGCCCAGATTTTTCCTGCCGGTCCAGGGGATAGAGCCGGCGACCTTCCGGTCACAAAACCGCTTCTCTAACCTTTAGGCCGCTGCCCCCATATCATGGTAGTTTGATCGTATTTTCAGTTTTATCATGGTACCAGCCATTGTATGAATCATTTACTACCAGAGCTGTTACCAGAGTTTCCATGAGTGAGGTGACTCACTATTACTGTATCAGGTGGCCACAACATGGCGTCCATACTGTCCAACCTGGACAAACTCTGGTAATACTGTAAATGGCTCTGGGTACTGCCATGGTAAAAGTAATGTATTACCATGCTACCACGTTTGCATTTAATAATACAATGGTATAATCTAATTAAAAACATTAATGTTTTCATAGAAAAAATTATATATAATTATAGATTATATAAATACCATGATACATTTTTTTAAATACAAAATACAATACTTTTTTGTGAGGGTTATCATGATGTGGCTAGTTTGCATCCTATAGCTCAGCAGGTGGGTCATATGATGAAAATGTTCTGAAGGTTGCATGAGCTACGTAGACTTTATGAACAGAATACACAAGTAATGCTACATTCATTTTCATTCTTCACAACTTTTTGAGAATTTTTGAGAATGACAAGTGCCACGATGTGACGGCAAACAATGGTAGTGATTAGGAAGGAGACTCTAGCCTTTGCTACATAGGGTGGGGTGAGGTAGAGGTGTGTGAGAGAGAGAGAGAGAGAGAGAGAGAGAGAGAGAGAGAGAGAGAGAGAGAGAGAGAGAGAGAGAGAGAGACAGAGAGAGAGAGAGAGAGAGAGAGAGAGAGAGAGAGAGAGAGAGAGAGAGAGAGAGAGAGAGAGAGAGAGAGAGAGAGAGAGAGAGAGAGTACCGTACTTGAGCAAAGGGAGACGGTCTGTCCCACAAACGAATTAAGGTTAGAGTTAGGCGTGGCCATAGGCTGGACAAGATATGCCTCCTAAAGTGTGTAAACGGAAGTACAGGAAGTACAGGCTTTCCGGTTTCGACAAAACAATTATAGAAACGTGTGAAGTGCACAATATTTACTCGTTTAAGCCACTGCAACGGCTTTGCCTGAAGAATTTACTACATGACCGGGATGTTCTAGCTTGTTTGCCGACAGAATTCAGGAAACATTTGGTCCGTTCGGAGGCAGCTTCCAGGGGAAGTACATACACCGGAAATTCTACCCCATACACACTTTCGGCAGTAGTTCTTTACCAGGCTTTATCTCACGGAGGAGATAAAACTGGGAACGAGGTTAGGCGTGACATATGTGCATATATCCAGAGAAATGTGCAAAATCTGTTTACTAACAACATTAATTGGTTTGAATTTTTGTTTTAATTATGGCTCACTGGAATGGCTCTGGGTGTTACACCTGAATGCAACCATAATTAAAGTTGTTAGTTACACCCATGTTTACCCTGCTATGATATGTCAAAATGGCCACTATGAAAAAGGTCTATTGTCATATGTGATATATTATATTTTATTTTACTTTACACATATGTATGTGTGAATACATACAGTGATGCAGCGGTAAAATAAAATATGTGTCAATTATGAACTTCAGCTGATGATCACAATAATGTCAATAATCACCAATGTAGCCTATTATGACATGACATATAATAGTATTATTTTTATTTTATGCCCTCGAAAAAACACTACTTTCATGTAACTTGCATCAACCTGTACTATACAAGTCAAGTCAAGTCAAGAGTTTTAATTGTCACGGCATACAGGTATACAATGAAATGCGGCTGGTCTTGCCTATACTTACTATAGTCCTACTATGAATTAAGATAATATACGTTAAGATATTTCTAAATAAGATATTCTAGAAGGCACATAGTCAATTCTAAATGGTACCGGAAGCCAGTGCAGGGTATCTAATACTGGACTGATGGGATCTCTCCTCTTGGTATTAGTTAGTAGCCTAGCTGCCGAGTTTTGAATGAGTTGGAGTTTTCTGTGGGTTTTTTTTTGGGCGGCCGGCGGTGAGGAGTGCATAACAGTAGTCAAGTCGGCTTGAGATAAAGGCTTATTTATATGAATATTCAGATATCCATGTATGATTAATCTTTCACATCTAATGATACCGACTGAGATTAGCTCTGAGAATTCCTGCAGAAATATTGATCAGTATTGTGGTGGCCATTTCTGTGGAAGGGGGTACCGAAGACGATGTCCAAGCCAGGATTGGAAAGGCAAGGACAACATTCAACATGCTAAACAATATCTGGAAGGCAGAAAACTCAAGACCAAGCTACAAATCGACAAATCTTCAACTCAAACGTAAAGACCACTCTACTATATGGCTCAGAATCCTGGAAAACCACCACCACTATACTCAATAAGCTGCAGACCTTCACCAACCGGTGCCTCAGAGGCTCAGACGCCTCCTGAGAATATACTGGCCCAACACCATCTCTAACGCCAACCTGTGGGAACTCACCAAACAGGACGCAATAGAAATTAAAATCCGGAGGAGGAAGTGGAAGTGGATAGGTCACACATGACATGGAACCCACAGGGCAGGAGGAAGAGAGGCAGACCGAAAACCACCTGAACCACAGAACAGGAGATGAAGAAAGAAGGGCTGTCCTGGCAAGATCTGGAGCGGAGGGCACAAGACCGGAGAGGATGAAGGAGCTTCGTCGACGGCCTATGTTCCTTTGGGAATTTAAAGGCCTAAGTAAGTAAGTATTGTGGCGGCCGGTACAATGTGATGATGAGCAAAGATAGTTCAGCTTTGAGCTCAATAGCAAGATATTCAAATTATATAAATTCACCCATGTCAAGCAGAATGTTATAGCAGCATGGGAGAGGGGAGGTACAGGTATGGGAAGGGTAATAGTAAATAGTAAATAGTAAAAATTGTAAAATAGAAAGATGTAAATATAGGTGTAATAATAAATTAATAAACAGTGTAAACAATATAATTAACTCTGAATATAAAAATATGAGAAAAATAAACAGTGTAAACAAAGGTGCAGTGCAGATGAGGTCTCTATGCCCTATTGGTTATAGTATATGTTACAATAAATTTAGGCAATAAAGAATTTGAATATATACCATACCACGAGTAAGAGTAAAAGTAAACAGTATACACAAGGTGCAGTATACACAAGGTACCCTAACTGGCATGATATACGTCATATGTTATAGTCTCTCTCCACTGGCTCCCGATCAAGCAACGCATTACAACTTCAAAATACTCACCTTCAAAGCCCTCCATAGCCTGTGTATTTCATATTATTCCCTGTTTCCCCTGTGGTTCTATGTGTCTTTTGTTTCTTTGTTTTTTTTCTCTCTGCCTACTGTCAGCGACTTCGGGTTACTGAGAAGCGCTCTATAAATTAAATGAATTATTATTATTATTATTATTATTATTATTATTATTATTATTATTATTATTATTATTATTATTATTATTATTATTATTATTATTATTATTATTATTATTATTATTATTATTATTATTATTATTATTATTATTATTATTATTATTATTATTATTATTATTATTATTATTAGTCTGTGGAGGTTTAGGTGGTTAAGAAAGACACACTTACTTTAGTGGTCAGACATTCCTAATAGTTCTCGAATAAATCTCTTAAACTAAGATTTATACCAGATTAAAAAGGAGGGTAAACTATATTTCACAAATAAAAAGGTGGGTAAACTGAGTTTAGGTGGGTTCACACTCAAGGAGAGACAACTCGACAGATAATTCTCCTCAAAGTAAATAAGCGCTAGTGGAGAAACATGAGCCACGTGAGACAGTCCTCTGCTGCCACCTTGTGCTGGGTTTTATAATGAGCTGGCTGCTCATGTCATTCTATATCTATATTCAAGTTTGTTTCAAGTTTCAAGTTTGTTTTTATTTGTCACGTATAAAGTACATGTACATTACAGTGAAATGATTTGTTCCGTATGAGTCCCTGAGAATGTGCTTCATACAGTAAACAAGTAAGTAAACGAGGAATAACACTAAACAATATACAATATACAAACTAAAGTACAACCTAAGTACAACATAAGTACAATGAAGTAAAAATGCAGACAATGAGGTACAAAATGCAGACAATGAGGTACAAAACCTTTTTTATAGGCAAGGTGCAAATGCAAATGCGGAATGAATGTAATCCAAATCTCATGAATAAATAGATATGATGTATTGTTTAGTGTCTAAAGTGAGTGTTACTCTAAGGTGATTGTTTGTTTAAAGTGAGTCTGTGCGTGTGGATGTGTGTGCAATGAGTGTAGATGGATGGGTTGATGTTGCATAGAGTCATTGATATCTGCTTTTGGCTGGTCAGTTGCAGGGAAGACTTCCATCCTACATCTGCAATAGATCCCTATATTTTAGATAGATAGATAGATAGATAGATAGATAGATAGATAGATAGATAGATAGATAGATAGATAGATAGATAGATAGATAGATAGATAGATAGATAGATAGATAGATAGATAGATAGATAGATAGATAGATAGATAGATAGATAGATAGATAGATAGATAGATAGATAGATAGATAGATAGATAGATAGATAGATAGATAGATAGATAGATAGATAGATAGATAGATAGATAGATAGATAGATAGATAGATAGATAGATAGATAGATAGATAGATAGATAGATAGATAGATAGATAGATAGATAGATACTTTATTCACCCTCTAGGGGAAATTCAGGTTTAGAAAATCGATTTAGCTCACACAATAAACATATACAGACAATGACTGTTTCTTAGTCGTTCACAAGTATGTCCGCATCATGAATTAAAAAAGTAAGCACATAAGCACATGATAAAAATTCAAGTACATCATATCTACCAGTAATAATAATAAAGCCACCCGAACAACTGCCTCTTTGAACTGCTGCGGTCAGGCAAGCGATACCGGAGTCTCAAGGCGAGCACAGAAAGACTCAGAAGAAGCTTCTATCCCCAGGCCATCAGGCTGCTCAACGAACAATAAACACTATGCAACTATAAACACTATGCAACAACCAAATGCACACAGCACACACATCCACACGGCACACGCACACACTCACTTTAAACAAACAACACACTGCAGCATCCACTCTCCACACTTTAGATCACCTAAACACACTTTATATTGATTGGTAAAGGATTTGCACTACAACTCGTACACCTTACTGTAAATTGTACCTAAATTGTACCTCATCCCATTTCTGCTTTGCACTATATAGTATTGTATATTAGTATATTGCATAGTATATTGTATATTGTATGGTAACTCAGTTACTCTAGTCTGCATCGAACATTGTACATATGTCTATACTGAACACTGTGACCTCTATTTTTACATGCTACTTTATTTTATTTCATACTTATCTTGTCTATAGCACAGTCTCTGGAGCGTGACAGTGAGAAGCATTTTGTATAAAAGTATTCTGTACTTCTGTATGACAACTATTAAAGAAACTTGAACTTGAAAAACGTGATAAAATAAAAACAGGTGTATAAAACAGGTGTATAAAAACAAGTGTATAAAAACAGGTGTGGGGAACAGGAAACAAACAGCCACAGGTCAAAGGTCAAGGTCCCCCGCACTAGACTGAGGTGTTGAACAGTCTGATGGCTGTGGGGACAAAGGACCTCCTGTGCTGCTCAGTCCGCGAGCGCCGGGAGATGAGCCGTCCGCTACCGCTGCTGCTCTGCCCCGCACCAGGGTGTGGTGGAGAGGGTGGTTGGCATTGTCCATGATGGCCAGCAGCAGCTTGCTCTGCGTGCGACTCTCCACCACGGTCCACAGTGGGTCCAGTCTCCTCCCCACCACTGTTATCTATAGGACACAGACTAGACCCAGCCCTTTTTGTTAATGCCCCCCCCCCCCCCCCAGTATCATATCAGCCTACATGTCTATAAGCTCTGCAGCAGAAGCACAGTGTTTGGAGGTTGAACAGTAGCTCCTCAACTAATTCAGCCATTGGTGAAGAAAGTTGTCAATCTGCACTTTAACCAATCATTAGCTTTTACATTACAATGTCTTTAGCCGCAACACAAAAACACAGTGTTGCTGTCAAAGTAGGGAACTAACTGTAGCCAATTATAGGAAAAGGAAACTTGAACAGAACATGCTTTTCAGCAAAGTATGTCATTAACTGTAGTAACACAAATGTTTTATTTTCTAAACTAGTGTAGTGTGCAGCTCAATTGACCTATCTTAAACGCCGCCCTCTTTTCTTCATCCTCCAATTTGATCCTTGAGCCTCGGAGGATAAAAAAAAGAAGGCATGGTTTGAGATAGGTCAAGGTCAAGTGAGCTGTACACTACTCTCCAACACTGGGTGTTCCCTTTAAAACACTAGTTTAGAAAATAAAACATTTGTGTTACTACAGGTAAATGACTAGTTTAACTACATTTTGCAGTATTTGGATGCCGGGTAGTTTATCTACATTAAAATCTTACTTTATTCATTAGTTAACTACTTTGGGTCATGTATTAAATAAAGTTAATAACAAACCACACATAGCCCATAAACATTCATTTTGAGCATTTCCTGATTCCAGCTCAACAGCTGCCCCTTGTCCTTCCTCTTACATGCCAGAGTGAGGTGTTGCCTGCACAGATTGTGTTCATTTCCCACAATGTAGTTAATAGTTAAACTACCTATTCAAAGCAGTGTTAATGTGACAAACACAAAACAATTTTGAGTTAATATTTAGTTTAGTTACTCACAACTATTTCATTGTGAAATAGCTACAATGTAGTAGTAGTTTGGTTAATGACCAAGTTTAAGAGTCTTGAAAAACCACCAAACTTTAGTATTACATGTTATGGATTTGGTCACAAACAGTCTTAGGTAGTGAAAAACTCAATCTTGTTTTGTCATCAGGTAGTTTGGAGCTGCTCCATGGACGACTAGAAGAATGCAATCAGTAGAGTGCAGCCCTCTGCCCAGGCCTAACAATCTCCCCACTTTGCTGTTACTTTCACATGCAAACATTTTACTGGGTAGATGATAGAAACATATTGCCAGCATCGACGGACACAGGGTACAAATCCATATGGTGGCACTAGAGGAAAGATCATATAGGATCACTGAAATCAGCAGGTTTCTTCCTCGGGGGTCATGAATATTCACATCAAATTTCACAAACCGTACAACTAATGGGTCAGGATATATACGCTCATTTGAAAATGGAAGGCTTGGCCTGATGGGGGTGCAAATGAATTCTCCACCTCTTGAGGTCATTAATGTGCACAGCAAATTGTATGCCAATCTTGATATCTTGATATCTATCCCCCTGACACTCAACTAACCGCCTCGGCCAATCCTTCATACCAGCGGCCATCGGGCTCCACAACAGTGGGCAGGGACCGCTGCCAGTCATCCAACTACTAGGAACCTCCATCACTGAGTGTGTCTGACTCCCACCTAAACGGACTACCTAAATGGACAATATATAACGTATGAAGTAGATCACGGCATACATACCTTATGCATACTGCACCTTATGTGTGTATACTGTATACTTACTTCATCAGAGCATTTATTTAGCATTTTTAGCATTTAGCATTTTTAGATTATATATATTAGATTAGATATTAGTTATTAGATTATATATATATATTGTAACTATATTTATTGTAGGGCAAATATAACTGTGAGGTCATACATACCTGTAAGAGCCAAAGCTATATATATTTAGGTTATTGTGAATGTTTAATATTGATCTAGAACATTGATCTAGCATTCTAGAACATAGAAACTTCTAGAACGTTTGTGGTGATGTCGTATTAGACCTTTCTGGAACATAGAACATTCTGGAACGTTTGTGGTGATGTCATAATAGGACTTGTAGCTTGTATTGGTACTTGTGACTAGTAGGAGCCACTTGTAGTAGTACTTGTATCTTGTATTAGTACTTGTGGCTAGTAGGAGCCACTTGTAGTAGTATTTGTAGGAATATTTAGGAAAGTAGATTTAGGACCACTTCTGTAAAGAGAGACTTTGCAAATAAACCATTTGGATATCTTTACTTTGCACTGGAGCGGCTGTGGACATTGCTTTTCTTTATCAACGGATGTACTACTCACGAGTAAGTAATTTGACAGTGGAGTGGATCGTCGGCCCTCACAATACCCTCATCTTGCACCTTTACCTTTTTACACTGCCTACTTGCATATGTGCATGTCCAGAGTTAACTATATTACACTGCCTATTTTTATTCTATTTTCATTTTTACTTCTCCACTGTACTATAATTCTATGACCTGTATCATGTCTTCTACTGTACTCCCCCCCCCCCTCCCCCATGCTGCTATGATGCCTGAATTTCCCCAAGGGGATCAATAAAGGAATATCTTATCTTATCTTATCTTGTTCTCAGTTTGACCTGATGTTGGCACTCGATGAAAGCTAACAGGGTCACCTGGGTTTCTTCCTCTCTAGGGTAAATGGTAAATGGTGCATTTATACAGTATAGTGCTTTTATCCAAAGTGCTTTACAAGGACACTTCGACACGATGCCTGGGAAGGGTGGAAATCGAACCGGGAACTGCACATATTATACTTTCAACTCTATACATACATCTGATTAGCACTACACTCAGTAGAATAGAATAGAAGAGATAGAAGTGCTAGGGAAATTCAGGATCAATAATAATTCGGGAAATTTGTAGTAGCTACTAATTTGTATATTTCGTACCCAGTTTAATCACCTGTACATTGTATATTGCTGTATAGCACTTTACTGTTACATTTGCACTCTGGTTAGATGCCAAACTTATTTTCGTTGTACTGTACTTGTGCTGTATAATGACAATACATTTGAATCTAATGATTCTAATCTAATCTAATCTATGGGCTCATTGTTATCTAATCCAACAATGCAGCACCTCGCTGCAGGTAGGTGTGGATGGGTCATTTGTGTGATATCACACTGTGAGCTTTTTAAGGCCCCCTCCCCCCTCACACTACCCCCATTCAAAAGAAGGGGCAACTTGTGTTTTTCCCCGCATTGATTATGTGAATGAGACCTAACGGGTCAAGGGATAAACTAATTTGTAAATGGAAATTTTGTCCTGATGGCAAACATGGCACAAGAAAAAATGTCATGGGGGTCACCAAAATCAATACATTTCTTCCTCTTGTGGGTCATTGATGTGCACAGCAGATTTGATGGGGATTTGGCCTGTCCTTTTCGAGACATCTTGTTCTCAGTTTGGCCTGATGGTGGCGCTAGAGGAAAGATTGTGGGATCATCAAAATCATAAATGCATAAAAGCACTAACCCTAACCCAAATGTCCTCAAACCGCGGCACGTTGGTGTAGTGGTTAACACACTGTCGCCTCACAGCAAGAAGGTCCAGGGCTCGATTCCCGCTTGGGGACCAGGTTTCCATGATGCCAGTTACCCAGGTGGGGTATCTCCCAGGCCTTTCTGTGTGGAGTTTGCATGTTCTCCCCGTGCTCGCAAGGGTTTCCCCCCCGATAAGATAAACCCAATGGAAAAACATGTACAACAACAGATCGCTAACACTGTGGCGTCCTTGACGAAGACGGGCAGGAGCACTTGGATTGGTCCCCGGGGCGCAGCTCACGTCGACGCCCTATCTGCTCCCGGCTGCCCATGGGGGGAAGGACGACGGGATGGGTCAAGTGCAGAGACTCAATCGCATTAGGCGACACAAGAAAATTGCATGTGTGTGTCTTTTGCATGCCAAATAAAGACTTCCTAAGTCCTGCTATATTTAACCTACAGGGCAGAGATGTATTCAGCAGGGAAACAATCAGAATGCCTGGGGGATCAATAAAGGTGTTATGAATTGTAACTTGAACCAGAGAAGACAGGCATTCCTGTGATAAATTACATATAGAAATTCCATACTGGGGGAAAAAAGCCTGGGAGCCTGGGAGGGAGGGCTCCCGAGCTGAGAACAGAAGGGGAGAGAGATCTCCCAGACATGGCCAACAGGTAAAACCTGATAACCCTCTCACTACCACACTACAGAAGGGTTAACCCTTTCACTACCACACTACAGAACCGTCTGTAGTGTGGCAGTGAAAGGATTAACCTTCTGTAGTGTGGCGGTGAAAGGGTTAACCCTTTGTTGTGTGGAAGTGAAAGGGTTAACCTTCTGTAGTGTTGCAGTGAAAGGGTTAACCCTTTGGTACTAGAGTGGTAGTGAAAGGGTTAAAGTGACAAGGGGAAGACCAAGAGGCTGCTGCGCAGATGTCTTCCACTCAAGCCCCTCCGAGAAGGGCAGAGGAGACAGCCAGACGGGTAGAGGAGACAGCCACTCCGTGCCCCCTGACCCCGAGAGGCGGAGTCTGTCCTACCCAAGTATAGCAAAAGGCGAGGCCTTTGCACAACCATTGTGACAGGCATTTTCTTTGACAGAGCACTAGAACGCCGTAAGGACAATATCTCTAGAATTGAAAGAGCTCCTGATGTTCTTGGCGATGAAGGCGGGATTTGGCCTCAAAATAGTGTTGTTACCGTCTCTGTTGATGCATTCCGGGTGGACTGACACAGTTGTACAGCTCGCTGACGTGCTTAGCCGATGTGATGGCCAAAAGAAAATCTGTTTTAAAAGATAACTGACTCAAGGAAGCCTGTTCCAAAGGCTCAAACCGGGCTCCCAATAGACTATGTAGTACTAGAGAGAGGTCCCATTGTGGAGTCAAAATGCACATAACCAGTTTAAGGTGCCTATAGTGCCCCTTGCAGGAAGTGCTTGACCAGTGAATAGTTGAAAAGAGGCTTATCATCAAAACCCCCATGACAGGCAGAGATAGCCGAGGCGTAGACTTTCACAGTCGAGAAATACAGATTATCTAACAGAGACTGGAGAAAGGTGAGGAAGGACCTATTCCAAAGGACAGGAGATTGGGTCCAGAGACCTGGCCTCACACCAAGAATTGAATGATAGCCACTTCCCTGCGTAATCAGATGTAGTGGATGAAGCTTGAGCTCTCTGAATAGTTCCGATGACGTCAGGATTGATACAGCTGTTCTCAAGGTTCAACCTTTCAGTCATTGTCCTGGGACAGGAGGATGGCACACTGTGCACCTGGGACAGAGCTCCCTGAAACCATGGAATGGGCCACGGAAGAGCTGCCGGTAGCTGTATCAGGTCGAGAGAACCAGCATGCCCACCTGTTCAGGTTGGCGTTTGGCCACGTACATATGTGATTTAGTTTCTTCTGTTTTTGTCCGTGCCTGTTTTTATATTGTATGTTTTTATGACATGACCTGTTCTTTCGTTTTTTTTTATTTTTTTTACATGGGATGTTTTTTTTTATGAATTGCCTTGTTCATTTTCTTTTTTCTTTTTAAACTTGTGAAGCACTCTGTGCATTTTTATTTATTTACTCAGTTTATTTGATCAGGGACAGTGCATATAAATCAACAGTTATACATTTATAAATGAATACAAATTTGTAAATGTGTAAATATGCCAACGTTAGTAGGATTGCTAGTTTTCAGTTGTAGTCCCTGGGCTTAGGCTAGATGTTAAAGCCAGAATTTGTGCTGGGAAGGGTGCTATACAAATAAAGCCTTATACTTACTTACTACCCCGGGCCAGTGCCATCAGAAGAGTCCGGCACTCTAGTTTCACTCTCTCCAACAACTGATTCATCGGGTGGATGATGGGGGAAACACATTGAGGAGGAGCCCCTCCAGGAATAGGGAGAATGTGTGACCTCCCAATAGGGGGGGGATCCTTCAGCCTGTTGAATCACAGGGGGGCAGTGAGGGGGAACCTTGCTTGTGGTCTGTGGGGTGGAAATTATGCATCAAGTCTATGGACATGAACCAGTCCCCCTGTTTGACAGAACAAAGCAGGGTGTTGACTGTGAGCACTCTGAACAACTGCGTCTGACAGTTGATTGGGTGAAGAGAGTTCTAGACTAGGTCTAACGCCACTGGTTTTCTTGGGAACCAGGAGATACTGGCAATAAACAACCCCCTTCATTGACTCCTCTGGAGGGACAACTGAAGACACCTGTTTGGACAGCAGGATCTGTATCTCTTTGGAACAAGCAGATGCTGCCTTCATGTGTGACAGAACAGTGACTGAGTGACTGAGTATTTTTATGAAACTATATACGTATATATATATAAACAAGGAAATATTACATTATCAGGAAAAAATTGCCCCCTGCACCACTAACGATAATTAGCTGAATCATCTTCTAACCTAAGGTAGCTTGAGAGTTTTGGTCAGAGCTAATAAGTGCACTTCATGGATGCCCACAATTTCAGCTTGATCCAGTCTGTATCAGTCAACATTCACTGTTGTTTCCCATATAGCAGTGGACGTGTTCATGGAGGCCTCACATCGTTGATGTAGCATAGATCGTGGAATTGTACCTGTGACAGTAAACAGGATGATTTCCTGGAGATCATAAATGATCTGATCACCTGACAAAGACAAAACACTGTAAAGCTCAAAAATACTAAAATATTCTGTCAAAAAGTAGCCTACCATGAGTCCACAAAGTCAGGCTTCCATTAAATCTCAATGGAGCACCTCTAGCCAGTGCATTGCTATGACATCACAGACTAAAGTCTTGGTTATATGCTTTTTAGCTCTTGATCTGATCATGTTTACAAATACTTCTTGGACAGCCCTAGGCCATAAGAATACAATGAATTCTTGAATATGTCTGAGTGATATTTCCCTTTAACACAACACTTGACTATATTATAGTATTCACTCATTTCATAAGGATAAATCCTCTATAGGATTTGTTATAGACCAGCTTCTCCTGGTTATAAGGCTAATCTCAGGCCAAACACATTCATATGAATATCAAATGAAGAAATATTAATTATTCTTTAATGAGGCGTGATTCATTTAGCCAAGGTTTCTGCTCCTACATATTAGATACACCAGGTTGTGTGTTTGACAACAGACCAGATGCACAGTGATCATCATGGGATCCTGGTTCCGCATCATTTTATCCTTGCAGCTGAACTTCCTCTAAATGCATCTACATGATGCTGAGAGCAGGCTGATACCGAGCTAAAACAGGCAGGCTAATGGACCTATCTCAAACACAGCCCTCTTTTCTTGATCTTCCAATCATAGCGGTCGCTTTCCTTGAATCTGAGAATTGGCCCAGTGCTTGACATCCCAAGAGCCTTGTGTAAGTCAGAAATCAAAGCAAGTTCATGTTTCTGCCTTATTCATGCTGCATGACTTCTCTCTAATAATTGGATTTGCTCTTGCTAGATTTATCTTAAAGGGGAACTATCTTATAAATGGCCTTTTTGAGTGTTTAGCATTGTTTCCTAGCTATGTGAACTTATATTAATATGATCTATGTCTCAAAATTCTCATATTGGCGCATTCTTCCAATTCTCCTCTCACAATATTCACCCTCACTGAACTGAGTCGTTTGAAAATGTGCCTATATGTGATGTCATATAGTCACTGCTGCATGTTAATGTTCAGCAGACGGCGCTGCCACACAGTGGTTGGAGCCCAGGCTCAAAACAGCTCGAGATCTTGAGGTAGAAAAATGCTGTTTTTGAGGACTTGATTAGAAATACAAAACAATGAATAAAAAAAAATATATATTACAGAGGTGTTCCATAGACTCACAGGAATTGTGTAAAAGTGCCCAAATAGTGAAAGAAATTGTAAAATAGTTCCCCTTTAAACTCTCACATGTCTAATGTAAGAAAATGGATTAAGCTAAATCTAAAATATTTTGACCCCAAACAAATGGTCCAAAATACTGTTCAGTGAAAGTGATGAATAGGATCAGAACTTCAAATATCTTGCTTCCTTGGCCCTTTTGAGTTCCCCCTTCTTCCTTGAGTACATGCCTCATATTGGAGATGTTCACTTGATCTGAAAGGAGCAACTGTGAAAATTACATATGGTTAATCCAATAAAGGCAAAAAAGGGCAGAGGGTGCAAGGCAATCATGGTAACCTTGCTTTACTGTAGCAGCTCATTTTCCTCCACAAGAGGGAGATCAAGAGCTATTTATGACATTTTGTGTGGCAACAAACGGAGACAAACTCACTGTATTTTCATATGAGGACTCCACGTTTGAATGAAGTTCATTGTCAGGGACAGACAGTATAATGTTTTATGAAAACATTCTTCTTACAGAAAAGAGTCCAGAGATTCTCACCCATTCAGTGTTATTCCTTATGTAGCCTGAAACAACACACACACACACACACACACACACACACACACACACAGATTATGATTGTTTAGTCAATCAAGTATTAGCAACACTGAATATAATACAAGAAAGCATCCAGCCTAAGAGATTATATTATTCTTTACTTTTAGCTTTAGAGAGAGATAATTGGTCCAGGTGAAGTTTTGATGCATCTCTAAATAAAGATGTGTAATGTACACAGATCCGATGACTCACTGATGTGTGTGTGTGTGTGTCCCCCACAACTATCTTCCAATTGATGTATCTGCAAACCTCAACGTCAACGTGATATACCTTGCCCTTTCATTCAGTGTGTATACAGTGATATATATATATATATATATATGAATGAATGAATGAATGAATGAATGAATGAATGAAAACTTTATTTAACAGATTGCAGAATGGGTACAATATACAGTACGGCTCAATACACACAATTGTTAAGGGGATGCAGACCAGAGAAAGACGTTTGTCTTGTTTACATCAGGGTCCCCCATTTTCAATTCATAGTGACATTTATGACATTACACAACATACATGACATCATGACATTTATGGCATAGGGACATACATGACATACAGGTATACTATAATGTACTGTTACATTTGTGACATATATATGATATGCAAATATCATATGCCCTTTCATTAAATTAATAATAAATATAATAATAATACAAAATAATAATACATACAACTAATAATAAATAAATAATAATAAATACATATATTTAATAATAATGTATATTTAAATATATATACACACACACACACACACACCAAACATACAGTAGGCTACAGTAACTGCTGGCTGCTACATGATGCTAGAGGAGCAGCGGCGGAAGTAACTAGGTCGCTGCTAGTTGATTTGGCGCCGGGCGGTGGAGGGAGTTATTCCTGCAGCACTTCTTCCGGTCGGCATTTTGTTCTGCGAGAGAGAGAGAGAGGGGGGGAGTCGGAGAGACTGTGTGTGGATCCCTTTTATCACCACCGCGTCAGTAGCCTCCTTTTCTCTTTTCACGTTTTGATTGTGTTTTTCTCCCCGAGAAACCTCTCTGAATTCACACACCGTGCACTGTTGTCCCCCCGGCGGCGTCGGGGAGCGAGATCACTGATCAGAGATCAGGGTTTGGGGGGATGTCCGCCCCCTCCTCCAAGCATAATACATGTTTGTTGCAGTGAGAAGAAGAAGGAAGAAGAAGAAGAAGAACGAACCCTCCTCCCGACCCGGATTATTGTTGTGATATTATCGCTCCTCGGAGGAGCTGTTTGAGCGATAGGACGGAGAGGGAGCTAGAGACCCATTTCTCTCTTTTTATTTTTTTTAACCATCACATCCTGAGGTAAATACGATCGCAGAGGATAATAATCAACAGCTCCCCTTTATCATCAAGCCATTGCTAACCCCCCTCCCCTGAACTGAAGTGTTGGGTATTTTCGTCAAACGCATCCGAGTAAACGTTAATGCATTTTATTATCAACCAGGGGATGTTCTTCTGATGCTTCTTCTTGCATTGTGTATCCGCTCCATAGGCGTCGGGTCCGGGGTTACGCTTCCTCAGGCAAGTCCGAGGTCCAGTGTTGCAAGCAGCAAGAAATACGTCGATGTTAGGCCATTGGAACCATCATGAGATGCAAATCCTGATCCACTACTACTACTACTAGTAAGAGGGGTAGAACTAGCCCAAGTCGTAGCCCACCACGACAAAGGACTGATTCTGTGTGGGCGAGCCGAGCCAAACGGGTTGTTGATGCATGGTCCTCCTTTTGGCTTCCAAGTTTGCAAAGCTATCTAGCCTGTTAGCATAGCTGCTACAGTATCCCAGAGATTGCTAGCCCAGCTAACCCTATAGCTAATTTCAGTAACCTTGCCCATACAGATGTGCGATGCACTGCTTCGTTTTTTTTTACCCAGCTAGCACTTAGCAAGCTAGCTAGCTAATGGTAACTGAGTAATTACATAAACAAGACAAGTCAGACTCCAGGCAGAAACTACTACCCCACCATTTGATACTAACTGGACGAGCTAATGTCTTTTTCTGTTATGGCTTGAGTAGCTCCAACAACATTTCTTTAATTGTATCAAATAAATTAAATGTATCAGATTTGCTCAGATATCAGATAGATTTGTATCAGGCTGATACATTTCAGCTTTGATTACATTTTCTAATTGGGCACACATAAATGGGTTTCCCCACCCAACCCTAACAACTGTAACTACTTTCTGTTATCGCAGACAGATGGGTGACAGGACAGTACTAAACACACAACATAGAGCCATTAAAGGTTATGAATCCAGTGTGGAGAAATGAGAAATGGAGAAACCCTTTATCAGATTGAACTGAGCACTCTCTGGCTGACTGAAGCTTTAGTGGCTGTGTTGACTGGGTAGGTTAGCTACGCCAGCCCTGCTTTATAAGAGATACTGCATAGTGACAGCGAAGATAATTAATCAATATTAACATACCTGTAAACGTTATTATCATGGCTAAATGCATTTTTAAGTAACCCCCTACCTCATACTGTACCCCCCCCCCAAGAGCTCCCACGGCTAAAAGTGTGGTAGCCTGGCTAACGGGCCAGTGTTGTGACTGGCTATGTCAGAGGCATAGTCGCAACTAGCAGCCAAACAAGTGTGCTGCTCACTCTATAAATGGACCCTGTTTTGAATTCCGGTTACCCAGCGACATACATCAGTCGCATACTCAACTCTTCCATTCAGTTTTAATCAGTCGTTAATGTTATTTACCAGCAGTCTTGCCCACTGCTTCCTGTTACGGCTTCTAATGGAATCCCCAGTTTTTTTGCTCGGTTTTCTGATGATGATGACGACACATGTGATGGTGAATAACTCATATTTCATGGCTCTGCAGCATTTGGGAGATGCGAGGGACGGTTAGAGGACGACGACGTTGAGCAACCTGTGCATTGACACGACCCCCCCACCCTCATCTTCAGCATGAATGGGGATATGCCTCATGTGCCCATTACTACTCTCGCTGGGATTGCTAGCCTGACAGACTGTAAGTACGACACATGCCCACATACACACCACCTAGGCCAGTGTACGTGTTTACCCATAGGGGTACGTGGGGGTACGCAAGAAGGTTTCTAAAAGATGTATGAATAAAAATGCTAACGGCCGGGATCAGACTACACACATTCAGCCAGATTCTGACACAATCTTGTCGCGGCTGACATATTTCTGGCATTGTGCCCGGTTATGAATGACGAACGGGCATTTTTTACCCTTTGTAGTGTGACACGATCAAAGAACAGCGATCTGGCGGCTGGGATGCAACACGACACCCCCGACAGAAAGCGGGTCTAGCATGTTTGATTTCTTTAGCCTTTTTTCTGCTAGTGTAACAATTCCTGCAACGTGTTCTTTGACTTTGGACACAAATGAGAAGTCCAATCCAAGCCCCTCCTCCCCTGTCCCCGTCAAACCTCATGCCAAGATGGCACTGCAGTGATTTGTCGGGGGCAAGCGCATAGTGGCCAGGTCTCCAGACTAACTTTTCCAAGTTGCTACCGGCTTTCTCAGTTGGTCACACAAGCACATGATTTGGTTGCATACTTAAACATTTTTGGTACAGCATGGTATTAATCGATGGCCTTCAAGGCTGATGAGTCCTCATTTGCATTGATGTAAAGATCGACAGTGACTCGTCTCCAAAAACTTTAATCGGAATGGTAAAGATTGAGCTCAGAGATGGTGCACCTAAACAGTTATAACAAATCAAATGATACGTCTGAAGCTGACAACTACACTCCTAATTAACTTTTTCTTGTTGCACTGGTTCTTTAAGTTCCTCTGCCATGTATACATTACATTCTAAATATTAGGCTATTATAATGAACTTACAGAGCTTTTCATTATCATTATTTTCCGCAATATGGAAACAGAAATGAGACCCACACCTTCTGCATGGCGTCTTCCACCTCAATATGGCCAATTGGGATAGTGAACGGCCTTCCATTATCATCGACACAGGCAGGCAATCTCACATTCTTTGGTGGAGACGTCGTTGTCACCGTCTTTCATAAATAATGGGTACTGTAGGGGGTGTCACCATCTATCATAAAAGATAGGTACTGGAGGTTGTCTGATATCACTCCTGCAGACTGGGCACGGGACATGGCGTTGGCATTAGGGTTGTGTACCAGTTCCTGGATTCCTTATCGGACTGTCCGCTATGTGACAAAATGTACCCAGCGGTACCTTTTTTTGGTACTTAACTCTGTGTAATAACAAAATCCTTTATTTTAGTTGTAAAAAAATAAGTCTAAACTTCTCAATTTCAACATTGTTATTTAAGAACATTTTGTTATTTATTGTTGTAACACGCCACACAAACTACATCGCATGATCATGTATTGTGTTTTTAAAATATCTGGCCATCCTCAGTAAATATGATCAAACTCCTCTGACCTTGTCTGGTCTTTCTAAAGACCCAAGAGACGGGACAGTAAATAGTAATATATATATTTTGTGGAAAAGGCTCCCTCTTGTCTAGCATATTACACTCTTATACTAAACATGTAAATGTGCCGAAATTTGGTACAGACTGATGCCGATGTAATTCAGTCGGTAACCTTAAAGTATCCAACCCTAGTTGGCATAGGTTGGATTCACATTCAACGTGTTCTTCTTCTTCATCAGTGTGATCTGGGATTAGACGTCTCGTGATGTTATAAAATAAGATATTCCTTTTGATGTTCTCCTTGGGGAAATTCAGATGTTATCTCACCCCATACCTGTATTATGTACATCCCCTCCCCCCTGTCAGCAGCACGGGGGAGGGGAGGGGAGGTATAAGTATGGGCAGGGTAATGGGCAGACAATAGAAAGACCACTTCACTCTCATTTAACCACTGAAAAGTAGTTTGGGAGGGGCTCTGTGTTTTGGGGTCATGCATCGGTCCCCTGCAGGTTTTGCGTTTCTTACTGTTGTCGTGTAACTTCAACTTTCACGCTTTAACCGTGTTGATCACCCGATAACGAACTTAACACTTTCAGTGCCGGCCTCCGTTTCCTATTTACCCCGTTGAATGCCGCCACCCACTTCAATGATAGAGCTCTCATATTTGCGAACGCATAAACGACATCTTAAATTATGGCTATGTGTCTAATATGGCCGTCGCTTTGTAAATGACTTGTTTGCAGTCAACATTGTCGAAACGGATTGTTTTTTAATCGGTTCATTTCCGTTTTATACCATTTTGAAAAACGCTCGTTTCTTGAAACTTCCAGAAGATTTCAGAAGATTCTGTGATAATCGCCCTTACATTTACATTTACATTTAGTCATTTAGCTGACGCTTTTATCCAAAGCGACTTACAAGTTCTGTACGACAAGCCACCAGGAAGGGCACAACTCTATCAGCTGAGTAACAATGTTCATCAAAGTGTTGAGTGCTACAGTGTAGGTTAGTTTATTAGGACATGTGCATGACAGTATGGTTAGTTAGGGTTAGATATATATATTTTTTTTTAAATTCAGATAATGGTTGAAGAAGTGCGTCTTTAGTCGACGGCGAAAGATTGGACGTGTTTCGGCTGTCCTAACTGGGGTGGGTAGTTCATTCCACCATTGTGGGGCAAGGACTGAGAATAGGCGACTTCTCTTTGATGACCCTCCCGGAGCTTGGATAGGAGTAGGTCTGAGGCGGCCAGAAGATGCAGAGCGTAGGGGTCTTGAGGGTGTGTAGTTAGAAACCATTGACCGGAGGTAGGCGGGAGCGGTTTCCTTTGCCGCACGGTATGCTAGGTCGAGGGCCTTGAAGCGGATTCGTGCAGCAATGGGGAGCCAGTGCAGGTCCCTAAGAACTAGAAGTGGGGTGACATGGGCCGACTTCGGTAGGTTTGAGATCAGGCGGCCCGCTGCGTTCTGAATGAGTTGAAGAGGCTGTGGCAGTGGCCGGGAGGCCAGCGAGCAGTGCGTTGCAGTAGTCGAGGCGGGAGATGACTGTTGATTGGACGAGGAGTTGGGTGGCTTCTTTTGTCAGGAAGGGGCGGATCCTTCTGACGTTGCTCAGGAGGAATCGGCAGGTTCTGGTTGTCGCTGCGATGTGAGCAGAGAAGTTAAACTGGTCGTCGAGGACAACACCAAGGTTCTTGGTGGTCGGGGACGCGGTCACAGCTGCATTCTCGACTGTGATGGAAAGGTCGGTCAGGGGGGAGGATTTGGCCGGCAGGTGGAGCAATTCTGTTTTGCTTAGGTTCAGTTTGAGGTGGTTGGTCGTCATCCAGGCGGAGATGTCGGACAGACAGGCCGAGATCCGCTCAGAGACGTGGATATCTGAGGGAGGGAAGGAGAGGAAGAGTTGAGTATCGTCGGCATAACAATGGTAGGAGAAGCCATGAGAAGTGATAATGTTACCCAGTGATTTAGTGTAGAGGGAGAAGAGAAGGGGTCCTAAAACCGAGCCCTGGGGGACACCCGTCCGCAGGGGGCGGGTGGCCGACAGGGTCCCTCTCCATGACACTTGGTAGGAGCGGTCATTGAGGTATGATGACAGCCATGTCAGCGCAGAGCCAGCCACTCCCATTCCTGCGAGGGCCGCGAGGAGGATCTGGTGGTTGACTGTGTCGAAGGCTGCAGATAGATCTAGGAGAATCAGGACAGAGGAGAGGCCTTTCGCTTTTGCTAAGTGAAGTGCCTCTGTGACCTCAATGAGGGCTGTCTCTGTGGAGTGACCAGTCCTGAAGCCTGACTGATTAGGGTCTAGGAGGTCATTCTGTAAGAGATAGTCAGTAAGTTGGTTGGATACAGCACGTTCAAGTGTTTTAGAAAGGAAGGAGAGAAGAGAGACAGGACGGTAGTTGCCTATGACGGTAGGGTTCAGGGATGTTTTTTTTTATGAGGGGCGTGACTGGCTTGTTTTAGGGAGGTGGGGACCACCCCCGAGTTGAGTGAGGAGTTGATGGTTGCAGTTAGGAATGGGAGGATGTCTGGTGCTATGGTCTGGAGGAGTGGGGAGTGGGGAGGGTAGCCGGTCCAGCTGGCATGTAGTCGGACGGTTCGACGTTACCAGTGTCAGGGTCTCGGCTTCTGTAATGGGAGAGAAAGATGACAGAGTGAAGGATGAGGTTCTCGATTCAGCATTTGGAATGGGTGGGGGTTGGGAGAAGGAGCTGCGGATGTTCTCCACTTTTTCCTCAAAGAAGATCGCAAAGTCTTCGGCAGAGAAAGATGAGGGAGGGGGGGGTGGGGGGGGGAGTGAGGAGGGAGGACATGGTAGCATGCAGTTTGCGAAGATTCTTGGCAGAGGCCTCGATCCTATGGTGAAAGAAAGAAGCTTTGGCATTAGTAATGGTTTTGGAGAATGTTAACAATGTACTGGAATACACTGGAATACACAACACAGCCTATTTATGAATCGTTTTCAAATAAACGCTAGATTATCAATAGAATATGTGTACTTATGCACGCTATAGAAGCGGGCTGAAAAATCGATTCTCTTATTTCCTGATCGCACACACACACAGACACACACATACACACATATGGCACACGCTGATATATAGGTGAAAATAGCTCTGATTATCCAAATACTGGTAAAATAGATTCCTTACCTCAGATCAGATGTTCTCCAAAAAGATTATTCCAATTCCTGATCGCCATTCCAAATATCGATCGCGTTTATTGATCCAACGCTGCGTACTGGAAATATATATTCCACGCTGTTCTGATGGTCCACAATGAGTCCGATCGGCTCGGGTTACTTGCCTGAGAAGTAAAATGTGGATTCCGGACCCTTTTTTTCCCATGTGTTTCATTCAATCCAATCCAAAGGGGTGCAGTACCATCCGGGAGACGATAGGGGGCGGTATTTTCCCAATTCGAGTTCAGACAGATCCCCACTGGAAACATGAGGCTAGATTGCTGAAATATGAATGGAAACCGCTAATAAAAAAAATAACGATTAAAAACGAGATATCTCGTCGGCTGGCACTCAACGGTTGGCATGAACTAACGAATTATGCCGTGGCTGGCACTCAAAGTGTTAAGAGCCGCCTGCAATTTGAGTCTGAACCTCTCATTGGCTTTCACTCCCCACCGGCCTCCTCGCTCTCTCTCTCTCCTCTTTTTGCTTTTTTAAATAATCGGCTATAGGCTGCTTCGTTTTTGGAATACAGTAATGGCTAAATGGATTCTTTAGTAAAGGCCTGTGTCCTCGATTTGAACACGGTAATGAGAACGTGAACATAGTGACGAGAACGTGAACATAGTGACGAGAACGTGAACATAGTGACGAGAACGTGAACATAGTGACGAGAACGTGAACGCGGTGACAAGAACGTGAACACGGTGACGAGAACGTGAACGCGGTGACGAGAACGTGAACACGGTGACGAGAACGTGAACGCGGTGACGAGAACGTGAACATAGTGACGAGAACGTGAACATAGTGACAAGAACGGGAACAAGGTGACGAGAACGTGTACATAGTGACGAGAACGTAAACATAGTGACGAGAACGTAAACATAGTGACGAGAACGTGAACATAGTGACAAGAAGGTGAACATAGTGACAAGAAGGTGAACACGGTGACGAGAACGCGAACACAGTGATGAAAACGTGAATCCCATGCAAATGTGACCGCATGAAATCTTCTCTCGCACCATCTAAGGACATGTGGTTTATGTCTGGAGCCCTTGCTCCCCGGCTGAGACACGGCGAGGTTTTACGATGCTACGATGATCTAATCTGACACGGTGATCATCGAGAAAGACAAGAATATCATGTAGTCTGATCCCGGCATGCGTTGTATCGCAGGATCACAGGGACACCATGAGCTCTATTAAAAACCCATACAGTGGATCTGCTAAATGAACAGCACCCTTCCTATGCAACATTGAATATGATGCCATTTCCCACGTTACAACAAGAAATGTATGATGTATATTAGTGCTGTCAGGTGATACAAAAAAAATGATCTAATTAATTACAGGATTTGTAATTAATCTAATTAATCGCATTTTAATCGCATAACCATTTTAGGCCTGATATTTTATATACTATAATCATATTTCAAATAGCATGTGTCCGGATGGCAGAATTCAGTACTGTATCTACAAAACCTTCTGTTTAATCATCTTCCCTTTATTCATTTGCTTAGATTTTTCAGGTCTTGTCAATTTTAGCATAGTGTTATTCACAGGCATAGATCCATAGATGTCCCTAGAATCAGATACCAAGAACATGCAAATAAACCATTAAAAAAAAAAGAAAAGAAAAACGTTTGTAAATGTTTATTCTATGTTCTTATGGAATGAATGAGATAAAAAAGAATATATATACATTTTATTTTTCATTAATTTTCATAATGCGATAATTTGCTGTGTAATTAATCTAATTAACGCGATAAACTGACAGCCCTAAGGGGCAAAAAAACAAGAGGGGAGGTGATGAAACCGGTCTGGAACATGGCAGAGAAGGAATGAGGCGTTCCATGAGCAATAACAAGAAATGTTAGTTTGATAGATTTGAATTAGGACTACTTTTGAGTTTTTGTTGTTCCATTTGCTAGTCTGGAGCTGATTCTAGTGTCTTTTAGCCGTTTGTTTCCTTGGCATTTTATTGGTTGTGTCTGGAACCACCGCGTCCATCGGGGTTTGGTCTGTCTGACTTAATTTGATCATGGTACATGCTTGGGTCTCAACGGGACCACACGTTCCCGACCTGTGAAGAACCCGCTTGCAAACGGAGCAATTAGTTCAGTTGATTAAATTGTACGAGTTTTGGAACCGGAGCCCTATGTCCTACCTAATGATGGTGTTGATCGGTAGAGTCCTCTCTCGGCACAGTCCATGCTGCTCTTCATACTGCTTACCTGCAGTTTCGGCCAGACGGCCACAAAACGATTGCAGTGGAGGCCTGGAATAAAAAACGCTGAAACCTACTCCACAGTAGGCCTGGGCAATTAATCGAGTGTCAATTAGGATTTTGTCTTCCCGCGGTCATGACAACGAGATAATCGAGATGAAACAATTATTGTGCCGCGTTGCTCTCGTTTTTTGTCTTGTGTTGAAAATGCCCCCTCAAGCCCAAAAAGTGGTTTTGGCTTGTGTCCAGAGTTTGTCCAGTTATTTTGAAATGTCTTTGGTAACTCGTAGAAGATGACAGAAAGCCAGCTTTTTGGTCGAGAAGAAAGGTAAAACTAATGCAGGCGTCGTCATATGACGTTCTCAAATCAATGAGTAATTGTGTTTTAATAATGTCAATATCAATCAAAATAACTGATTATGATTTTTGCCATAATCGAGCAGCCCTCCTCCACAGTGCACCCTAAGTAGGTTTCAGTGTTTTTTCCCCCAGGCCCAGGGTTTGTACAGACTGGAGCCTGGGCTCCATTGACTTTTGCATTAGTTTTGTGGATATCGAGCTGGAGCTGCTGATATCCAGTGTGAAGAACACCATGGATTGTGCTGAGAAAGGACTCCATCATCAACAACAACATCATTGTTACATAGAAAATAGGGTTGAAACATTCTGAACTTTCCCAGACATTTTCTGAAGCTGGGAATACATTGGTTGATTTGTCACGTTCTGACGATTTGATTAAATTGACCAAGCCAGAGCTAGCTTGACTATAGCTTCAATCTCTCTTTTATTTCCCGTTGTAATAAAACTAATGTTTCCTCCACGAATATTCTAGTCTCGATATTTAAGGTGCACAATCAACAATAACTAATTGTATAGAGTTCCTCTAGTTGCGAGGGAAGCATGATGCTATGTGGCTTAGTGTGAATTGCGACGTCTCCTTTGTAGTTTCATTGATTTACTTGTCTTTCCGATTTATCAAAATGTATTGGCTGCATCAGATATCGCATTTGCCATTACTATCGAATAGAATAGGTTTGTGATGAGAACAAACTGCATGTTTTCAGAATTTCACAACATTCCCTTTTCCCCCCAAAACAATGTTATTTATTACCTGTCTTACTCCCAGCCATCCATCCATCCACCACCCACCCACCCGGTCTAACCTGTGTTTTTACCATCTCTTTAGTGTTGAACCAGCTGCCCTTGCCCTCTCCCCTCCCTGCCACCACCACTAAAAGTCTGCTGTACAATGGGAGGATCGCAGAAGAGGTCAGCTGCCTGCTGGCGTGCCGGGACGAGAGCCTGGTGTCCCAGCTGGTTCACAGCCTCAACCAGGTCTCCACCGAGCACATGTGAGTACCTTGCCGCCCCCCGACTGTGCGACCTGGACTGCACAGGTATGCTTGATTACCCCCCCCCCATGTTATGCATCTTGTAAGTAATGGAGAGCAAAGAAAGTGAGATTGAATTCAGTTTATACCTGCTTTAAAATCCACACGTTTGCGTGCGCAAGTCAAGAGGGCGGTGCCATGTATCCTGTGTTCCTTTGGGGCATACTTTGTGTGCACCCTCAGAAATGAACACTATGTGTCTGTACGATGCAATGAAGCGCATCAACAGTTGGGGGCGCTGTGGATGTGACAGGCTAAGCGCTAAAACGCGACACGGAAAGCTGCCCAAAAACGGATCCGAGATCTTTTTCTGCCGTGATCTCAACATAACCTCCTCGAGTGTTGCCATGTTTTTTTGTTTACATTGCAAATCTAGATAGTGGATAGTTCACAAAGGAAGATATTCTTCTTCTATATAATTGTGTCTGTGAGTATTCGGCTCTGATCTGCCCCTAGTGGATATGCCTTCTCCAGGTTCATACAAAATATGCAGGCAAGTTGAACAATGCCATTCACAACGCAGCCACCCGTCTTCTCGTACCCATGGTTAAAAGCAAGTAATATACCGGGACCCTGAGTGTTGTAATGCCCGCCCTGTTGCCTGAATAAGCAGCCAAACACGAAGATTCATCTCTTTGAGAAGTTCAGCTGATGAGTGAACATGCTCTCAACTCAGTGACTGGATGTTTGGCCGTGGGTGTTTCCATTTAAAACGTGGCAAAAGTAGTCGAACACAAGTGCAGTCGTTGGATTGACAATGATGTCAAAAATATATTCCGCTTGGTTTGGGTGAATCTGATTTTCATCTGGAGGTACAGATATTGACAACACCTCGAGAGAAAGTTGATAAGTGTGTGTCTTGCGCTCTCAATGGGGGTGTAACGATGTAACCTCACTGGCTCACAATGATTAATTTAGATTACGATTATTCAGGCAACGATTCAATGCATCATGAAATCTCTTCATTTGACCACGATTCGATAAATTTTCTATCAGTTAATTCCCCAAAAAAATTTTAATACACAAATGTGGCTGGGGGAACTGATTCACTCGGCATGAATGGACTATAGGTCAATAAAAACAATCCACACACAAAAAAAATTGTTTTAATTTTTTTTAAATTAATTTCGATTATAATCGATTCTAACATTAACTTTTTTTTTTATTATCTTTTCCCCCCTTTTTCCGTTTTTCTCCCCTCCCAATGTTAGTCGTTATGCCAATTCCCAATCCCCTTCCTGGTCGTTGCGCACTCTACCCCCTACCGTCGGTCTGGGAGGGCGGAGACTATCGCATGCTTCCTCCGACACATGTGTACCCAGCCCACCACTTCTTTTCACCTGGCAGCACGGACTCTCACTGAGAGAGTGTAACATGTGGAAGGTCACACTACTACCTCTCCTAGATCCTTCCCTCGCTGTGCAGGCACCCCGACCGAACTGTAGGAGTCGCTGTCCACAACGACCCAGACCCACCCACCGGCTTCCCTCCCGCTGACTCTGCCAATCGAGCCAGTATGACGACCGGCCAAGCCGGAAGCAACGCTGACAGCTGGATTCGATACCAGTGTCTCTTGCGTTGGTGACGAGCGCCTTGTCCGCTGCGTCACCCAGCCGCCCCGAATCTAACATTTTCAAATCGATGCAGTAACAGTTGAATCGTCACATTAGAATCGATGCATTTCGATTAATCGATGCATCGTTACACCCCTAGCTCTCATACAATATAAGTTCTCTCTTTCCAACATGCCTTTAGCTAGTATTAGCTGTAACGGTAGGTGGCTAACATTAATGTTTCATAGCTAATGTTGGCGCTAATGCCAAAAGCGGATGTTGTCCATCTGTTTAGCTACTGGTTCCCATAGACTGAAATTAACTTTAGATCTCCCGGACGACGGTACGTCATGTAATTCTATTTTACTTACTCAGAATCATTATAATATGACCTAAACATAGAATTCGGGCCACTTATTTGTCCAAACACTTACCCTGAAGTTGTTGAAATGGTCCAACTTCTCAAAATGTCAATGGGGAGTCTGTCTGTGTTTACTGGGCGCTGCCATGATGAATTGAATGCGACTTGGAGTGAGAATAATAAATGTTTCAAGTTTCAAGTTCAAGTTTCAAGTTTCTTTAATAGTTGTCATACAGAAGTACAGAATACTTTTATACAAAATGCTTCTTACTGTTGCGCTCCAGAGACTGTGCAAGACAAGATAAGTATGAAATAAAATAACATAGTAAAATTAGAAGTAAAAAAAAGGTCACAGTGTTCAGTTTAGACATATGTACAATGTTCGATGCAGAATAGACGTATCCATACAATATACAATACTGTGCAGTGTACTAATATACAATACTATATAGTGCAAGGCAGAAATGGAGAAATGGGACGAGGTGCAATTTAGGTACAATTCACAGTAGGTGTACGAGTTGTAGTGCAAATCCTTTATCAAGCATGCTACATTATAATCAAGATGTCAACCCCCAGAAAACAGACTCTCCATTGACATTCTGAGAAGTCGGACAGCTGTGAAGGTGACGGCAGCTGTTTATCTCTTTGCACTGTTACGTTTGAGTACGGCTAGATCAGGAGGTTAGAACGAGGACGTTAGCAGCAGGTCTGCTGTTGCAGCTATCGGCTCATGTGAGCTAATCCTTAAAGGGGCACTTCAACCGAAAAACAATGCTGACACAGTTTTGAGTTTTGCACACATTCGTTTAGTTGGACTGTTATTTAGAATGAATGAGTTTGAATATGTCCCCCAGTGATGTCATCATCAGAGGATACAGAATCCTTGTGCTGTCTTAATTACAACTCAATGAAATTATGTAGACCAGCGATTCTCAAACTACGGGTCGCGACCCAACGTGGGGTTGTGGGTAGGTGACAGTGGGGTCACGCATTGGCAACCAAAAAAAAACAACAACGAGCCCCTTCATCAATGGAGGCTGACACACAGTATTCCAATACACATCTCACTACATCCTGCGCATGTAAGATACAAGATACAAGAGTTTTATTTGTCACGGCATACAGGTATACAGTGAAATGCGGGGGTCTCGCCCGCAACGATGTGCATAATACAAGTAATAATATAATATAATGTAATTGCGGAGGCCACGTCTGGTCTTTTGTGAGTCGATGTGTGGATATTGGTGATCGGCACTGTCTCTTAACTAAAGCACTTCCAGTGTGTGGGGGGGGCGGTCCAGGCCCAGCATATAAAGCTGATTTGATTAATTTAGGACAGGTATTGTAACCTGGGCACTCACAATGGATTTGGCTGTGTGTTCCAAATGCTGGCAAAAGAAAGGCGGAATCGAGTAGTAGCGAGACCAGCACTACTAAAACGAAACGGAGTAAAAGACGACAAGTAAATTACAGTGGCACTTGGAAACTAGACATGCTTTCTTTCAGAAAGAGAAAAACAACTTTGGAGCAGAGAAAACTGTGCTGAAAACTGCAACAGTCAATGAAAAAGGACCACATGCTTACCGTAGTTTATTATTATTATTATTATTATTATTATTATTATTATTATTATTATTATTATTATTATTATTATTATTATTATTATTATTATTATCATCATCTAGCCTATTATCTAACATCTTTGTTTGGACTCGCAGCTCAAATGGAGAGCTGGATTAAGAAACACCGTTTGTGGCACTCCAGGATAATCAGTGGAGATTTTGGGGTATTTATTCTGCTTGATGGTTTTTTGGAGGGACAGAATGTTGCAAAGAATTATTTGAAGCCCATCATCCGTAGCCACATAGAAGGGCTCATTGAACAATTTCGGAACTATTTAAAATGTTACTGGATCCAAGATCCGTTCATTACGCATGACGCAACAGGCTGCCAGACACAGACACTTGATCTTTCATGTGACAAGCTACTGAAGGTCAAGTTTACTGGACAGGCCCTCGCAAAGTTCTGGATATCAGTCCGGAACGAGTACCTAGTGTTGTGTAATGCTGCACTGAGAAAGCTTGTCCCCTTCGCATCAATATCTCTGCAAGGCCAGATTTTCTGCACCGACATTAATAAATGCAAATCTTGCCTCACTAGAAGCGGATCTCCGCCTCTTTCTCAGCACAACGCAGCCACATATCATGGAACTGTTCAAATGTACACGCACAGCACACCCTTCGCGTCTCGTTTTTCTTTTATTCTTGAAAAGCGCATGTAAACGCATTTTCTTTTATTTTTTTTTAATGTTCTGGCAACATATTTTGGCTAAATATGCCTCATTTTATAAATGTGTTTACAGAAACAATTCCGTTGCTTTTGTTGATAATATTCATTCATTCATTTCATTGATAACATAGTGCTGTAATTTCATTTTCTAATAAATATGCATGATCAAGTTCAACAACGTGTGCTTTTATTTTGATATTCCTTATTTCCACGTTGAAATTCCGCGATACATTAAGTGTGTGGCCGCCAAAAACATTTTCTAAATAAAATGGGGTCATGGTATGGGGTCAGTTTGAGAACCCTTGATGTAGATGAAAAATAGCAATCCTATTTTTTTTTCATGTACCTAATTTAATTGTGCTGTAATACACAACGCAAAGGATTCAGTGTCATCCGATGACATCACCAGAGGGTATATTCAAACTGATTTAACTGTCAAAACTAAGTTAATGAACAAATTGAACAGTTTAGAGCTTTAGAATATGTGTGAGATTGTGTGCAAAGTTCCAATTTAATGATTAGCTCACATCAGCTGATAGCTCTGTTCAATTGTAGGCCTGTGGCAGCAGTCTGAGAAAAAAGGAGAGAGAGAGAGTAAACTGAAATGACTGCAAACCAGAATGGAGAAATAGTCGGCAAAGATGAAGATTCTCATCAATGAAGTTTCAGTGCACCCCCTCTGAGCACTCGGTCAACCCTCAGTAGGCTGAGGGAGCGTGGCCTTCTGTTCACTAGACTGTGAGGCCTATGGCGCCTACGCTGAGGACCAGGACTCTAGATGTGACCAATGGGCCAATCAGAGCAGCTCGATGTGACTGATGGGCCAATCAGAGTAACATGTGTGTGTAACATGCAATATTTCAAAGGAAGTAGAGTGGATATCTGAAATGCTTTGATTTTGTTGATACCCAGGGGGTTAGAGATCAAAGGGCTTTAGTCACAACGACAACAGTTTGGTAAGAAATGCAACAAGACTGAAAAACATCTTTAAAAGTGTAGCCAATTTGTATGAAATTAAAGAATTTTCATACTGATTTTATTTCACAAGTTTCCAACGGTATGGCCATGAAATGGGTATTAAATTCTATTCAAAGTGGTCTTAAAAAGGTCTTAAAATGTCTTAAATGTAACTTGATGAAACCGGGAGGAACCCTGAGTAAGATACTACATCAATAACAAGCTAAAAGCAGTGCTATAAAACAGTAGCTTCTTTACAATGACGTGTGAGAGCAGGCAGTGACGAGGAGCATAAACATTAATTTGAGGAATTCCCAGAAAGGGAACAGAGCAAACTTTGTTTACAGATTTTCTGAACACTTTTTTTCTTTCTACATTTCTGGTGTGGAATTGCTATAACCAGTGTTGGGCAAGTTAGACAGGAAGTGTAATTAGTTACTTATTACCGATTTGTCCTTTAAAAAGTAATTACTTTACTTCGTATTAAAGTAATTACCGGTAGACCCAAATAAAAAAAATTATGTACAACCTGTTGTTAGCTGTCCAGCTGTTGTGGAAGTCTACCCCTCTTGAGTGTGGCCTTCAAATGAGCTTCCATCACCGCTCTGACCGAGGACTGTGTATAAGCGCAATCTTAACATTATAGGAGAAAGAAAAAACTAACTAATAATATTACTATTTTGGAAATTGTAAAGCCTTACTTTACTCGTTACTGGGAAAGTAATACAATTACGGTAACGTGTTAATGCCCAACACTGGCTCTAACGTAACTGTGAAAACAAACTGAATAGCCTAACCTACCTGAAATGTTGTTCGACTTGAATGGTTTTTGCTTGAATCTAAGGTATACATGGAAATAACCAAAAAAGAACACTAATAAATTATTTTCATAAAAAGGCATGTAAATCTCCTCCTAACCTCGCCCCTCTCCTTGGTTCCAGAGAGCTGAAGGATAACCTGGGGAGTGACGACCCGGAGGGAGACATGCCTGTGCTGCTACAGACCGTGTTGACCAGGAACCCCAACGTCTTCAGGGAGAAAAGTACGTCCAGCAGTCCAGCAGACACGGGGTTCAGGCCGGCGAGGAGGAGACGTCTATACTTCCCACAAGCAAGTTGTCCTTTTGCGCGATCTGATTGACCACTGATGTTTCTGGTCATGTGACATGTGCGCCCAATCGTGTGACGGCAAGTTCTTTGGACGGTTAAGCTTAGGCGCTCTTTCGAAGTTGGTTAAGGTTAGAGTTTGTCTTAGAGCAGGGCGATAGAACGCCAGCCCTGATTCCAAGCTCTAACCTTAACCAACTGTGAAAGAGTCGCCTAAGCTTAACCAGTGATAAACTAGGCATTAGGTCTTTTGCAGGCTGTTCGACGCGGAAATGGGCTAAGACACTGCTCATCATGCGATTGGGCTCACATGTCACATGACCAGAAACGCGTGTGGCCAATCGGAGCGCAAAACGGGAACGCGGAAGGACAACTTGCTTGTGGGAAGTATAGGCGCGTTCATGGAGGAGGAGACGGGGTTCAGGGAGGAGGAGACGGGGTTCAGGGAGGAGGAGACAGGGTTCAGGGAGGAGGAGACAGGGTTCAGGGAGGAGGAGACAGGGTTCAGGGCGGTGAGGAGGACACAGGGTTCAGGGCGGTGGAGCTCCATGCATGCCCTCTAAGTTAACACACCTCCTTTTGCTCATGCTCCTGGTCCACCTCTAATTACTCTCCTTGTTGTTTTATTTCCACAATAGAATGAATGGATTTAGTAGTCCGTTCTGTTCTCTCCTTTGGTATGGGTTTATGAGGAGAATAGATAGGAAGGCGATGATGCCCTAGTAGCCTGTGAACTTAAGCGGAGTTTTTTAACGGTCAGCGTGGAGGGCATGTTTATTACATCGTAACCGGGTAGTGTTTGTATGTGACTGGTGCAGAGAGCAATCGATAGCTGTTAATGACAACTTGATGTCTGTTTGCTAGTGTTCTGGTTGCTGTTGGCCAGGGAAGAAAACATAATGCCTGGGCTGGAGTTGTAGGGCTGGTATAGAATAGATGGCTATAGAGAGCTGCTGTAGAATAGATGGCTATAGAGAGCTGGTATAGAATAGATGGCTATTAGGGATGGGCGTGAGTACTCGTAGCTATGAGAAAAATCGACCTTAAATTATTAATAATTTGTATGGAGAAAAAAAATATATATATATATTTTTTACATATTTGTTTCACATGTATATGTAAGATTATAACTGTTTGTTGGTTTCCTTAAACATATATACGTGAATGAACAAAATTAAGTAAAAAAAAAAGAAAAGGAAAAAAAAACATTAAAAAAAAATATATATAAATTATTATTTTGAGTTTTTTCCCCCTTTTCGAGTAATACACGATCAATCGAGTATAGCATGCGATCAATCGATCTGGATTTTTCTTTAAAATGCCCATCCCTAATGGCTATAGAGAGCTGCTGTAGAATAGATGGCTATAGAGAGCTGCTGTAGAATAGATGGCTATAGAGAGCTGCTGTAGAATAGATGGCTATAGAGAGCTGCTGTAGAATAGATGGCTATAGAGAGCTGCTGTAGAATAGATGTAGAGAGCTGCTGTAGAATAGATGTAGAGAGCTGCTGTAGAATACATGGCTAGAGAGCTGGTATAGAATAGATGGCTATAGAGAGCTGCTGTAGAATAGATGTAGAGAGCTGCTGTAAAATAGATGGCTATAGAGAGCTGCTGTAGAATAGATTGCTATAGAGAGCTGGTATAAAATAGATGGCTGGCCTGGCGGTTTTATGCATTAGCTGTAAGGGCATCTGTAACGGCTTTTAAGTGTAGGTAACTACTTTGCATCTTTCATCTTCTTCTTTTTGTGAGGAAAACTAACATGACTCTGTGTGTTTACGTATCCGTGCCAGTCTCCACTGGTGCTATGACCCCGTCTCGCCTCTGATCCAGTGAAACGCCTCCCGTAGGAGGAACTCTTGACACTGTGCCCTGCCTGCTCTCGTTGTGGTTAATTACTCACCACGCTCCTGCTACTACACTACTACAGCCTCCTGCATCCCTCTGAACTCTGTTGAATTGTCTTTGTGGTGGATGTTCCTCGCCGTCTACCCTAAAGAGAGAGCGAGAGAGAGAGAGAGAGAGCGCTGCGAAGGAATGCAGCTGTTGTGTTTGTCTCCCTGGCCTCTCATCTCTCACACCAGGCCTGGTCTCCGTGCGGTGGTGGTGCTTGAATGTCGGTGCCGTTCTGTAGCAATATTATGCCCCTGCTCTTAAATTAGCCTCTCTTCAATCATCTCTCTTTCTTTCTCTCTCTCGCTCGCTCTCTCTCTCTCTCTCGCAGGTATAATGCAGCAGTCAATGATGCCGCAGTACAAGATGTCTCAGAATTCCATGCATGGAAGTCCAGCATCAACCAACTACCAGCAAACCACTGTCCAACACAGCCCCTCCAGGTACAAACCACTGTCCAACACAGCCCCTCCAGGTACAAACCACTGTCCAACACAGCCCCTCTAGGTACAAACCACTGTCCAACACAGCCCCTCTAGGTACAAACCACTGTCCAACACAGCCCCTCTAGGTACAGTATGGCGGGGGCCTGTTATCGGAGGTAGAAGTGTCACCGGGTGGGAAGTTACCGCCAGCCAAGCGCTGGTTGATTTGGGGCGGCGGCCCGTCTGTGGTTTTGTCCTCAACCTTTTTATATTCGAGCGTCCTTTTCTTTCCCAACGAGGACACGCAGTGTCGCAGATGCAAATATCGTTCTCGCGTAGATCGAACCGGTCTCACACAAAGTAGTCCTGTGCTGTGCCCGTGAGCCACCACTAGGGGCAGAGTGGTGCATTGTGAGGGAATTAATGAATGACTGATGTCCTTTGCATCTTTAATTAAAAAAATAAATAAAGATCCTACTTGGCTGGTGGCCAGTGAATTTTGGAATCCATCAAGTAATCCTGTTTGGCTGGTAGGGTTGGGTATGGTTCACATTTGAACCGATACCTGTACCATTTCCTGGAATTCGGTATCGGTACCCAACGGTACCTTTTTCTCTGTCATAAACATTTATTTTTTTCAGTTGTAAATATGATCAAACTTCTCTGACTTCGTCTGGTTTTTCCAAAGACCCAAGAGACGGGACAGAAATATATATATTTATGGAAAAGACTCTCTCTTGTCTAGTAATATTACACTCTTATACTAAACATGTAAAGGTACCCAAATGTGGTACAGATTGATTATACTCGGTAGTACCAATGTAATTCGGTCGGTACCCTTAAAAGTAGATGGAATCCATCGAACACTTTCTCCAGTTGACTGAACAAATGAAATGAAATAAAATGTTTAATTAGCCATATAAGTAGTTTTCTTCGCAGCAGCGATGAGGGAAGTGGTTGTCGGGGTCCTGCTGTGAATCACGTTTCCTCTCACCTTCCTCCTCCACAGCCGCTTCGCCTCCCCTCAGTCGGGGTCGGGGACGCGGTTCATCCCCCAGCAGAACAGCCCGGTCCCCAGCCCCTACGCCCCGCAAAGCCCTGCAAACTACATGCAGTACAATCACCCACCCAGCTACTCTCAGCACCAACAGATCCAGCAGGGTAAGATTGATACGTTTTCTTTTGTGGGGGGGATTTCTTCATGTGTCTGTATAGAGCCAAGAGGGGAAAAAAAGGTTGGTGTTGATTTAAGGTCATAGATTAGATTGGATAAAGATTTATTGAAATTATACAGTACAACGTAAAGAAGTTTGGCATCCAACCAGAGTGCAAATGTAATGGTCATAGTGCAATAGTAATATACAATGTACAGGTGATTAAACTGGGTATAAACTATATAAATTAATCCTACTTAGTATAGTGTTAATCAGATGTATGTACAGAGTTGTAGTATTAATATGTACAGTGATACAGGTATAAACTATAAAGACACTATGGTAGTCATACTGGCCAGCAGCGTAACTAGTAAGAGTAGGTAAGGGATATGTTTGTACAGATATGTAAAAACTAAAGACTTATATACTGGTATGTACAGGCAGAACAGTTTTGGCATCTTCATCTGGTGATGCATACCGGTTCTGTGCATTGACTGACTAGGTAGCAACCAAGAAGACTCGCCACATAGCTCAGTGTCTCTCTTTATGTAGCAGTAGTGCTGAAGGAAATGATTGAATGCACCAAGACTTACCCTGCCGTACAGTCACACGAGTGAGGGTGCGCAGGTGTGTCCTATTTCTCCATAAAAGCCTCTTCCTTCCCTCCACTAACTCCTCTATTCCTCACTAAATCAACCCCCCCGGTCATTTTGGCACCTGTCCCAATTAGGTAAAAGACCAAAGAAGCAGCTTAAAATGATCCTCTGGGGCAGTGTCCTTCGAGGATGCCTTGGAAGATCTGTACCTTTGTATCTTCTCCACGAAGTTAATTGTGTGATCAAATGCCTATAATGTCCGATATTATCGGCCGATATTGGCATTAAAATGTGATATCGGAAATTATCGGTATCGGTTTTTTTACATTTATTTAACCTTTATTTGCCCAGGCAAGCAAGTAAGAACAAATTCAGATTTTATTTATTGTCAAAAGTATGCATAATGTTGTGTTAATTCCACAACAAGAGATATGTAATGATAATTACCTGAAATTATTCCGTTTTTTTGGGGGGGAAACCCTGCATATATCGGTATCGGTTTATATCGGTATCGGAAATTAAGAGTTGGACAATATTGGTATATCGGTATCGGTAAAAAAGCCAATATCGAACATCCATACTATATATATATATATAATGCCACGTTATTTATATAATATAAACCTTCAAGATTAATATCTGGAAAGTTGATGACAACTTGTATTGTAGTACATATTGACTGAAATTTCTTTTTTTTAGGACACTTACTGGCACAAGGTCGTAATCAATTGATGTCTCATATGATGCTGAAGCACAGAAACTGTCCTCGTTTCTCCCCTCCTTCACTCCTCTCCTTCACTCCTCTCCTCTCTCCTTCACTCTTCTCCTCTCCTTCCTCCTTCACTCTTCTCCTCCCCTCCTTCCTTCCTCCTCCTGCCTCCCACACATTCCTTCATGTTAGGAGACGATTGGTAGTGAGCGAGAAGAGGAAAGGAATGGTAGTGAGGAGTAATGGAACGCACCCCATGTATCAGAGGTGCATGTTTTTGCTGGCCAGGTGCAAATAGCAGTACTTAATTCTTAGTAGTTTCTGGTACAGAGATGAGTAAAGTCTTTATTTACCACTTTGGCCACTTAAAGGTGCTGTAAATGTTTTTTTTCCTTTTGTTTATTATTAGTGGTCTACGTGTTAAAACGATAGCTCTACACTCCAACAGCAATCCCTGATATAGATTGTCTGGCCAGTAATGTGGGTCTCCCAGTCCCTCCGCTCTGCAGTAAACAGAAAATAAATGTTCTGGTATCCCATTCCCACTTTATCCAATCAGGAGAGAGAACTCCATACTGCAAAAATGAGAAATAAAAAAAATACATTTAAGCAAACGTGTGCTTGAAACAAGTAAAATAATCTACCAGTGCAGTAAGCAAATTTGGCTTGGCAAGATTTCTTGAAGTAAGTAATAACATCTAGGGTTCTCTCTCCTGATTGGATAAAGTGGGAAGTGATACCAGAACATTTATTTTCTGTTTACTGCAGAGCGGAGGGACTGGGAGACCCACATTACTGACCAAACACATCAGTGATGGCTGTTTGAATGTAGAGCTATTTAACACTTATCTTAACAAAAATATACCACTTACAGCACCTTTTAATAATAATACCGTAATAATAAAAATTATAATACAAAGGTGTTTGGGGAGATGTATTACAGTATAGTCACGTGCTTCAGAATGTCAATATACTGTATGTGTTGTGACACTGGTCTGCCAGGGGAGGTACTGGCTAATTTAACAGTTTATTGTCAATATACTCTGTACTGTCTGTAGTATCAAAAATCGTGTAGTTATTTTAGTTGTTAAATCTTTTATCACTAATAGTTAGCTCTAATCACCTTTTACTCTATTCACATGGTTTCACGGTCAAAAACAAAACTTCGGTAGCTTTGGTCGCTCCTCCGTTGTTTACAATAACGAAGGAAAGCCAGGGCAGAAATGTATAGAGGGTGCTGTTTCCCCACAAATCATGGAAGTAGTGATCTAATGAAGTGGCGTCATCTCATCAAATTATCTAATATAAATATTAAATACACTCTAGTCTTAACCCTTTCTCGTCGAGCTGCTGTTTTTCAGCACTCAAATCCAGTTCACCCATCTCAAGCCCTGCCCCCTTTTATTGAGCCTCCAATCACAACAGAGTTTGTCCAAGGGAAGCAGCAGTTGTGATTGGAGGGTCAATAAAAAGAAGCCATGGTTTGAGACTCTTGTAGAACAGAAATGCCTCAGCAAAAAGTAAAGCATGTCCATGAATATGCTGCATTCTGGACACTGGGAGATTCAGCTTCAGTCTCCAGCTACTGCTCTGCTTCATTGTGTTCATCCTGGCTTTATCCAACCTGTGCTTTTCTCACAATGCAGTGGCAGAGAGCAGGCCTGTCTCATGCAGTATGGAGGGCATCACAACAGATGATCATTTTATCTCACATTTAAACCTTCCTTTTGAAGCAGCAATGAAATGCTTTTCGACTGCGGGGCAGAAAGTCGTTGAAAGAGATTCATGCTAATCTAATGCCATGTTTTAAATGGGGGCAATAGTAGCTCTCAACAATTTAATATTGGACGGTTTTATAAAAACAATTCTGACATTTTACTCTTTGGTCCATGTTTTCAGTCGCTAGTCCCCTGGTTCCGGGCAACGTGAGGAGTGTCCATGACAACAAGGTCTCTGGGCAGCTTTCAAACAACTCGACCAATCATAACGCCAGACAGGGCTCCAATGAAGACTACATGAACATGGTCCACAGACTGGGAAATGAGGTAATGATGATAAAAGAAAACAAAGCTATGATGGACTGAACATCAAATGACTGTATGATTATTGACAGTGAAATGTAATTATTAGGGATGGGAACTCATTTTATTGTCACCTACCTGACTAGTGAAAGACTAACCTAAGTTAGGAAAACCCAAGGAGAGGGAAAAAAATGTCACACCAAGGTTGGCTAATTGAATTCTTGTTGATATGCTGTACCTTTTCTGGGGAGGCAGGGTTGCCTAGAGGCAAAGAGCCCGGCCAGTAACCAAAAGGTGGCTGTGAGCTGGTGCCTGAAGGTATTACATCTACGGTGCCCACCATCCTGCCTCAAAGTGCCCTTGAGCAAGGCACTGAACCCCAAAAACTGCTCCAGGGGCACCGCGCTGCGCTCCAACCTTTCCAATGAGATGCATATAGTGGGGAGACTGTGTATGTGTAACTAGGAGGGACATGCAAAAAGACGAATTCCAATTGCCTTGTGTACATTGAAAATAAAATAATCTTCTATCAAAGGAGAAATGTCCCGCGGGGGGCGCTGCAGTACGGCGACCTCTCTCGTGTACCTTTTATTTCCCCCGAGCGCTTGTTTGACATGTTGGAGTAACTCTACTACTAAATAGTCCCCATCCCTAGTAACTATACACGTCTCTTATGTTTACCAGGAGAGCGACCCTTCCATGAGGAATGCCTCGTTCCCAATCAGATCGCCACAACCCATCTGTTCTCCTGCTGGAAGTGAAGGAACCCCTAAAGGTGTGCTGGCTCACAGTAAGAGATCACTGTACAATATTCTCTGGCGCTCACTTTGATCACATTGTTTGTAACGCATCCCGTGGCTAGGCACCACCCTATAATACTGTTACTCTCATCTAGTCTGCTCTTTATAGTATCGCAAGGTCAGAATCAAAAGATTTGTTATTATCAGTTCTCTTTAGGGATGCTCGATATTGGCTTTTTTACCGATACCGATATACCGATATTGTCCCAACTCTTAATTTCCGATACCGATATCAACCGATACCGATATATGCAGGATTCCCCCCCCCCCCCCAAAAACTGAATAATTTCAGGTAATTAACATTACATATCTCTTGTCGTGTAATTAACACAACATTATGCATACTTTGACAATAAATAAAATAATAATTTGTTCTTACTTGCTTGCCTGGGTAAATAAAGGTTAAATAAATGAAATTATTTTTTTTTTAAATTAGGAAAACCAATACTGATATTTTTCAATATCACATTTTTATGCCAATATCGGCCGATAATATCGGACATCCCTAGTTTTATTTTTAAGTAATATTTTGATCGTAGGGTGTGTGAAGCACTTTGTCACTCTTGTATTGTTGTACTGGCTGATGCTATGTAAATAAAGGTCTACCGCCTCGTGTTTCAGCTGGGTCCAGGCCTCCTCTCATCCTGCAGTCCCCTCCCCCCTACCCATCGCCACACGACGCCGCTCCGGACCTCCTCCTCGACTCGACGGACCGCAAGCGGAAGCAGAAGAAGCTGAGCAAGGAGGAGAGCGAGCAGGTGGACAAGGACAACCTGTATGATATTGTCAGCTCTCCTTCGAAAGACTCTACCAAGCTGACCTTGAAACTGTCCCGGGTCAAGTCCTCTGAGATGGACCAGTCCACGGAGCCGCCTTCTGGGACCGACCACACGTCGGCCCACCAGGACGACAACCCGGTCTACAACAACCAGTTTTCCAGGACGGCCCACCAGGACCCTCCTCACAGATTAGGGGTCGCGGAGCAGGCCGGCTACCAACAGGTGCCCGTGCTCCAGAACACCAAGCAAGCTGGATCCGCCGGCGCGGTGACGTACGATGACGCGGAGATGGACGCGCTTGCAGAGATCGAGAGGATAGAGCGGGAGTCGGTCAGCGAGAGGGAGCGGTGTTCGAAGGAAGTTCAAGATAAGGGTGAGCGAGTGGTTGCGCACGCACCATGGCCCTGTGCCAACTAGCTCTCTTGTCATAAGTTCAGTATTGTTTGTTTTTCATTGAAATTAACCAAGTGTTTTTTTTCATTGCAGACAAGCCGCTGAAGAAGCGGAAGCAGGACTCGTATCCTCAGGAGCCCGGGGCAGGAGGCACAGCCGGAGCCAGCGGAGGGCCTAATGTGGGAGGGGGCAACGCTGGCAGCAAGTTGACGCCCCAGGAGGCCAGTGCTGCTAGTAACGGTGCGAGCCGGCCTGCCCTGATGGTCAGTATTGACCTGCAGCACGCCGGCAGAGGGGAAGGACACCCAGAGGTGGCTGTCGAGGCCCAGCGTTGGCCCGAGGACCGTCTGGGGTCGGGGGACGGCCCCGACCCCTCCGGGGTCCTACGGCTAAAGTCCAAGACGGACGGAGAGACAATAAAGGCCGTCGACGGCCGGCCCGAGATCATCAAGCAATGCGCCGAAACCCCCAAGAAGTCCGGCCCAGATGGCCGACCGGAAACCCCCAAACACAGACGCGAGAACAGACGGGACTCGAAGCACCGACATGACAAGTCTGAGAACAGCAAGTCTGAGAACAGCAAGTCTGAGAACAGCAAGTCTGAAAACAGCAAGTCTGAGAACAGCAAGTCTGAGAACAGCAAGTCTGAGAACATCAGATCTGAAAACAGCAAGTCTGAGAACATCAAGTCTGAGAACAGCAAGTCTGAGAACAGCAAGTCTGAGAACATCAGATCTGAAAACAGCAAGTCTGAGAACATCCGATCTGAGAACAGCAAGTCTGAGAACATCCGATCTGAGAACAGCAAGTCTGAGAACAGCAAGTCTGAGAACATCCGATCTGAAAACAGCAAGTCTGAGAACAGCAAGTCTGAGAACATCCGATCTGAAAACAGCAAGTCTGAGAACATCAGATCTGAAAACAGCAAGTCTGAGAACATCAGATCTGAAAACAGCAAGTCTGAGAACAGCAAGTCTGAGAACATCAGATCTGAAAACAGCAAGTCTGAGAACAGCAAGTCTGAGAACATCAGATCTGAAAACAGCAAGTCTGAAAACATCAAGTCTGAAAACAGCAAGTCTGAGAACAGCAAGTCTGAGAACATCAGATCTGAGAACATCAAGGGGCACCCAGAAGGCAGGGCGGCCGTCACGCCACGGAAAAAACACGAAGGTCGCTCTGACTCTGGCCACAGAGAGGAAAAGCACAGGGATAGTGACCCATCCAGAGTGCGACACCCAGAGACCCCGAAATCTTCCAGCAGGACGGAGCGTGAGTCCAGACATGGACGGGAAAGGGACAAGGACAAGGACAGGGATAAAGAAAGAAAACACAAGACTGAGGCGGGAGAACAACGGGAGAGGCCGTCCACAGAGCAGCGCACTAAACCCGACAGCCCCAGAGTGAAGCAAAAGAATGAAGGATCGGCCGACCCCAGTGGTCGCCAGAGGACTGAAGAGAGTAAAGGATCGGCCGACCCCAGTGGTCGCCAGAGGACTGAAGAGAGTAAAGGATCGGCCGACCCCAGTGGTCGCCAGAGGACTGAAGAGAGTAAAGGATCGGCCGACCCCAGTGGTCGCCAGAGGACTGAAGAGAGTAAAGGATCAGCCGACCCCAGTGGTCGCCAGAGGACTGAAGAGAGTAAAGGATCGGCCGACCCCAGTGGTCGCCAGAGGACTGATCGTTCCAACCCCCATTCCTCTCGAGGGAAGGACGAGAGGAGGGGTGGGGACGGAAGCAAGAGCCGCCAAGATGGACAGAAACAGCCGTCTTCCGAGAGCAAAACTGCGGAGTTCCCCTCATACCTGCTGGGGGGCAAGTCAGGAAGCTTCAAGAACTTTGTGATTCCTAAACTAAAGCGGGATGGGAAGGAAGGGAAGGAACCGAAAGATCCGAAAGATCTGATCTTTCCGAAAGATCCGAAAGATCTGATCTTTCCGAAAGATCCGAAAGATCTGATATTTCCGAAAGATCCGAAAGATTTGATCTTTCCAAAAGAACAGAAGGATCCAAAAGAACAGAGAGATCAGAAGGATCTGAAAGATCAGAAGGATCTGAAAGATCAGAAGGATCATAGAGATCAGAAGGATCAGAAAGATCATAGAGATCAGAAGGATCATAAAGATCAGAAGGATCCGAAAGATCAGAAGGATCCGAAAGATCAGAAGGATCCGAAAGATCAGAAGGATCATAAAGATCATAAAGATCAGAAGGATCATAAAGATCATAAAGATCAGAAGGATCATAAAGATCAGAAGGATCCGAAAGATCATAAAGATCAGAAGGATCAGAAGGATCAGAAGGATCATAAAGATCAGAAGGATGTGAAGGTGGATGTACACTCTGGGGTTGGGCAGATGGGAGGCTGGTCCGATCCGCGGGTCAAGCTGGAGCGAGTTTCTTTAGTGGAGAACTTGCAGAAAGGACCAAAGCCTGTGGTGGTGGTTAAGAAACTCAGCGTCGACGAGATAAGGAAGATCATCAAGGAGAGGCAAGAGAAGAACAGGCACCATTCCTCCAGGCACTGGTCCTCCTCTGACAAATCAGGGAGAGGTAAGGCTTTCTTCGCTCTTGTGTTATAATGAAGATGCACTGTATGATGCGCTGCAGGGATGAGGGTAATTGGCTTGTGGAATATGATTTTTGCGTTGTTGAAAGATGCAAGTTATATTTGAATCCCAGCGAACTAAGCCACGTCTCGTGTTCAAGTTCAAGTTTCTTTAATAGTTGTCATACAGAAGTACAGAATACTTTTATACAAAATGCTTCTTACTGTTACGCTCCAGAGACTGTGCTAGACAAGATAAGTATGAAATAAAATAGTATAGCATGTAAAATAGAAGTAAAAATAGAAGTCACAGTGTTCAGTATAGACATATGTACAATGTTCGATGCAGAATAGAAGTAACTGAGTTACCATACAATATACTATGCACTGCAGTGTACTAATATACAATACTATATAGTGCAAAGCAGAAATGGGATGAGGTACAATTTAGGTACAATTTACAGTAAGGTGTACGAGTTGTAGTGCAAATCCTTTACCAATAAATATAAAGTGTGTTTAGGTGTTCTAAAGTGTGGAGAGTGGGTGCTGCAGTGTGTTGTTTAAAGTGAGTGTGTGCGTGTGGATGTGTGTGCTGTGTGCATTTGATGGTTGTTGCATAGTGTTTATTGTTCGTTGAGCAGCCTGATGGCCTGGGGATAGAAGCTTCTTTTGAGTCTTTCTGTGCTCGCCATGAGACTCCGGTATCGCTTGCCTGACCGCAGCAGTTCAAAGAGGCAGTTGTTTGGGTGGCTGGAGTCCTTGATGATTCTCTTAGCCTTACCCCTGCACCGCTTGTTGTAAATGTTCTGGAGGGTGGGAAGCCCCCCTCCAATTGTGCGTTCGGCTGAATGTGTCACTCTCTGTAGTCTGCTTCGGTCTTGTGCAGTGCTATTCCCAAACCAGGAGGTGATATTGCCAGTCAGGATGCTCTCTATTGTACATGAGTAGAAGTTCTTAAGGATCTTCTGACTGACTTGGAACTTCCTTATGCGCCTGAGGAAGTAGAGGCGTTGTCGTGCCTTCTTCACAACACTGTCAATGTGTGTTGTTGATGTTGTTATCTCTTGGTTCATTAGAGCCGGTCTAGACCGCTTTCCTGAGCAGTGTGTGGCCCAGTGGACATTTCACCACTAATGTTAACAGGTTAGAGCAGCCATAGCCTGTGTGAGCAGCGCGGCGTCCTAGAGTTTTAGCGTGAGGCGTCAGTGAAGATGCTCTGTTGACCACGCTGTCGGTGTGGACCGTCGGCGTCACGTGTGGCGAGCCGCTGCGGTTCAGCGAGGCAGCCGTCGTGCTGACGGTGTGGGCCGGCTGTCGGAGATGCGCTCACTGTAAATGGCAACGAATAGACCCCCTTGTGTTGGGTACAACTTTCAAATGTGCACTTGTTGACTCAAGACTAGGGCTGCACGATTTTGGGAAATAAATCTAATTGCGATTTTTCGGACAGATATTGCGATTGCGATTACAATATTTTTTTTAAGCAGCCCCACAGAGGGTCTGTTCGGGACGCGTGAATATTAAAGGCAACCAACTTGTGTTCAGCTTTTCGTTCAGCGTTTCTCTGATTGGCCCCACGGCCAATCAATCAATCCACTAGCACACGCCCTTGCGGCAAGAGAGACGCGGCAGAAGAGCTGGTCGAACCAGCGGTGTTCTGTTGTGTGACTGTACTACAGCGGTGTTCTGTTGTGTGACTGTACTACAGCGGTGTTCTGTTGTGTGACTGTACTACAGCGTGTTCTGTTGTGTGACTGTACTACAGCGGTGTTCTGTTGTGTGACTGTACTAAACTCTTCCACCACATGACCGACATTTGACATACAGTACACCTCCTATCTATGTTGGGATTATGTTTGGTCATGACAAAACAATAAAAATCGCTACTGTTAGTAATGCTGCCACCACCCACTTCAATGACGGAGCTCTCATATTTGCGAATGCATAAACTATATCTTAAATTATGGCGATGTGTCTAATATGGCTGTCGCGAAGTCATTGATAAGCGACAGCCATATTAGACACATAGCCATAATTTAAGATATAGTTTATGCATTCGCAAAATATGAGAGCCGCTGTCATTGAAGGGCTTCTACAACGGAGGAACGGCCGCTGCTGCTGCTGGAGCTGAACCGAGTCAAGCCGCGGGCGGCGCACGGAAACGGGGATAAACCACTGCGTCGCCCCGCTGCGCTTCAGGCTCAGCAGCCTCCACGGGCGAAATAACATATAACGTTACAGTTCCACACTGATGTACAGTGAGTGTCTAATATGGCTGTCGGGAAGTCATGCCTCTCCCTCTGAAAGCCCATCCACGCTGTGTATCATAGAGACATAGAGCACTGGGTTTTATCACTGGAGATATATTTCTCACTCACCATTGTATTTTGCGCCATCTGACAATATCATAATGATGTGTTTTCTATATTATATCCACAATCATTCATCTAAAAAATTGTATGGGCTTTGATTAAACATGTAACCTACACCTACTGTAACTTACTGTACCTCTGCTTCCTACAGCACAGCAGGTAATGGCGTTAATCAATGGAACGCGAAACATAATAACGTTACGCTTTCTAGTTCAGCGCATTTCATAACTGTATGGGCTTTGTTTATACACGAGTGAATCTGGTAGTTGGTTGTTAAAAACGCGAAACATAATAATGTTACGCTTTCTAGTTCAGCGCATTTCATAACTGTATGGGCTTTGTTTATACACGAGTGAATCTGGTAGTTGGTTGTTAAAAACGCGAAACATAATAAAACGCGAAACATAATAACGTTACGCTTTCTAGTTCAGCGCATTTGCAGCCCAACACAAGTGCGTTGGTACAGCAGCCCAACACAAGTGCGTTGGTACACAAGTTGGTTGCCCGCGCTGCCGCTCGCTTGCTCCTTGGATTTCATTTGGGACGTGGGACGACTGCCGCTTGCCTGCGCGTGGGGGCGGGGGGGCGCGGCCAATCAGAGAAAAGCCGAACACAAGTTGGTTGCCTTTAATATTCACGCGTTCGGGACACCGAGCCTGAAAATGTTTCTTTTTACCCGGGAAAATGTTTCTTTTTATACCGGTACCCAACGGTACCTTTTTTTCTGTACTTTACTCTCCCTCTCTGAAGTCTAAACTTCACAACACACAATCTAAAACCCCTTACCTCCCTCTCCTAGAGCCATATGAAATCCGCGTTCACGGAATCGCGGAATTGAGAAATAAAAATGGAATCGACTGTAAAAAATAAAATAAAAATATTATTACTTTTTTCTTCTTTTTTTATGTTGTGGGACTTGTACAGCACTTTTTTCAACTTTGTCAGTGCTGTAAAGTTTAAACCTTTTTAAATCTTAGACAAACAAAACACTTTGCTTTCATGAAATATTGTAAGCCGTCATTTGAGGCTTTATAAAAGCAGCACAATGAACACAAATCTGTCAGTGCAGAGTCCGACCTCATCTTAAATAACAAACAGCATTGCTTGTCGTAGTTAACAAAGAGAGTAGAGCCATATGAAATCCGTTTAATTTTTTTCCAAATTCCATTAAATTTTTTTCCAAATTCTGTTTTTTCCGTTTTAATATTTCAGAATTCTGTATTTTGCTTTGTACGCTCATTTTACCATCAGAAATAGTGTCTAATAAGTGGGAATTAATAAATGTCCACAATTTAATAAGATATAACAGTCCATTTAATAGGGCTGTCTTAAATACTTCGAAGCTTCGTTCGATGGGCATGGGATTCGAATATGAAAATAAAATTTGATTATTAAAAAAATAAAAAGGTATATATATTTTTGCAAAATCAACTCTGCCTCTCTTTGTTAACTACAACAAGCAATGCTGTTTGTTATTTAAGATGAGGTCGGACTCTGCACTGACAGATTTGTGTTCATTGTGCTGCTTTTATGAAGCCTCAAATGACTGCTTACAATATTTCATGAAAGCAAAGTGCTTTGTTTGTCTAATATTTAAAAAGGTTTCAACTTTACAGCACTGACAAAGTTGAACAAAGTGCTGTACAAGTCCCACAACATAAAAAAAAAAAGTTAAAAAAAAAAAAAAAAAAAATTAATTTTTTTTTTTTATAGTTGATTCCATTTGTATTGCTCAATTCCGCGATTCCATGATCGCGGATTCCATATGGCTCTAAAAGAGAGGCAGAGTTGATTTTGCACACAAAAAAATTAAATATATATATACATTTATTTTTTTAAATAATCAAAATGTATTTTCATATTCGAATCCCATGCCCATCGAAGTATTTAAGACAGCCCTATTAAATGGACTGTTATATCTTATTAAATTGTGGACATTTATTCATTCCCACTTATTAGACACTATTTCTATAATATTTTATTTTCAGCTTTTATAGTTTCACAAACACACATCAAGACAAATCACAAACACAAAGAAAATAAAAAATAAATAAAAAGAACACAAACAGTATGTTGCCAGACACTGTCACATCAATGAACAAACATACACCATGTCATATGCTATACACTAAGGACTATTAGACACTATTTCTGATGGTAAAATGATTGTACAAAGCAAAATACAGAATTCTGAAATATTAAAACGGAAAAAACGAAATTTGGAAAAAAAAATTATGGAATTTGGAAAAAAATAAAACTGATTTCATATGGCTTTACCCTCTCCCAAACCGTTCCTACAACGATAACAACAACTTGCAAGGGAGATCTTGTATCTCAATGGGACTTCCTGGTTAATTATTATTATTTTTAATATTTTTTTTTGCGATTTGCTAATTGCATCATTTCAAATTTCGATTTAAAATCGATTAATCGTTCAGCCCTACTCAAGACAAGACATCAGTGATTCAGTGTGAAAACACGCTTCTTATGGCGTTCTGGACAAGTAGGCAAAAGTAAGGAAAATGGTAGTCTTGAAAAGAGCAAAAATAATGCTTGAGCCCCGGAGAGAAACTATGTACGCCACCAATCTATCACTATTATGTTGTATCTTTTGGCCTACAATCAAAGTTGTAGAAGGAAGCTTGAAGAAGGACAAATCTGCAGTGCTGCAAGATGTATCTGTTGGAAGTGAATGGAATTTTACATGGAAAATGTTGGAACACTTGAGTAGATGACTAACTAAAGAGGTCTAGATGTTTCACAGACCGTGTTATTTTGCCTTCTGAATCCAGATGGAGTTCATGTTTTGTGTCCACTTCAGCTCGGTTTTTGAATGACTTTCCCATTATTGGACGACATTGCTCGACATAACTGAGTTATATTCTTTTGTCCTATATTTCTGTTGTTGCTTACTTGCATATTAGTATGTTTCTTATTATTAGTAGGCTAGTAGTAGTAATAATTAGTAGTAGTTGGAGCTGCCTCCTAGTCAATGAAATTGGTTGGTTTTGATCTTAGTCGGAAAAAACGTTGTTAGTCTATTAGTCACTTAATATGCTCTTTTTATGCCCATGGGTTATTTCCTTAAAAATGACTGGTAAGCACTATCGCTCTCATTCATGAAATGTTCTTATGCACATATTTGTTCTTACACGCTATAGGAGGTGTTTAGCCTTCAATGTAGTCTTACAGATGGAGAGAAAAACCTGGTGGCTGATTCCAACTCTGTGTCCATGACTTCTATTGTGTTTCGTTGTAACTGACAATCACCCAGTCTGGCAAAGACGTCATTAACACATTGAGTGCCAACAACGAGATTAGTCGTGTTAACTCGCCATGCGTTGAGTGCCAATGACGAGTTTTCTGGTTTTTTAATCGTTATTTCTTTTATTAGCAATATCTATACATTTTTCATCCATCCAGCCTGACGTTATCATTGGGAATGGGTCTGAGCTCAAAAAGGGCAAATACCGCCGCCTATCGTCTCCCGGATGGTATTGCACATCATTGGATTGGATTGGGTGGGCATGTGCATCAGAAAAAAAGTCCGGTCCGGGGTTTTCTTTTCTCTGGCAAGCAGTATCTGTTACCACATTCACTGGGGAGGCTGGGATCAGCTTTCGATTATGTGTTTTGGACTATAACGTTGGATCAATAAACACGATCAATATTTGGAATGGCGATCAGGAATTGGATTAATCTTTTTGCAGAACATCTGATGTGAGGTAAGGACTCTATTTTACCAGTATTGGGTTAATCAGATGTTTTTTTCTCAGTCTGTGTGTGTGTGTGACGTTAGCGCTGACCAGGTCATGGATAATAGATTTTTCAGCCCGCTTCTCTAGCGTGCATAAGTACACATATACTATCGATAATCTAGCATTTATTTGAAAACGATTCATAAATCAGCCGAAAAATGACAACGTGTTTTGTGTATTCCACTAAAGAGCTATTATCGCGGAATTTCTCTGGAATTACTAGAACTCTCCAAAACTATACTCTTATTCAAAACGGTATAAAACGGAAATGAAAAAACAATCTGTTTCATACATGTTGACTGCAAGCAAGTCATTGATAAGCGAGGGGTGTTTTAGACCCATAGCCATAATTTAAGATATAGTTTAAGCCTTCGCAAATTTCCCCGACCTCCCATTGACTTCCTTATTGGCACTCTAGCCCATATATGGTCAAAGGGGCGTGGCACTGAATGTGTTAATGTTACAAGAGGTACACAATAGATGACAATGAGTTACAAACAGCCACCATGCTTTGCTTCCTGTCTGTAAGATTAAATTGAGGGCTAAAATACTCCTATAGTGTGTAAGAACCTTTCATGAATGTTTCCCACTATTTAAAGACGTCTTTCTGCATGGTTGCATGTGGAAAACACTATTTTTACAGATTTGTATTCATATGACCAACTCGTCAACAAAGTTAACTGCCTTTTAGTTCACTAAAGACTTTACTTGGTTGAGCACAGAGTGGTAGTAGTATTTGTATTTTCTTCTTGTTCTTATTATTTACTGACAGTATCTTGTACATTTGAACCCTTTCACTACCACACTACAGAAGGTTAACCCTTTCACTACACTACAGACTGTTAACCCTTTCACTACCACTCTACAGACGGTTAACTTTTCACTACCACACCACAGAAGATTAACCGTCTGTAGTGTGGTAGTGAAAGGGTTAAAGGACCATACTGGTGTGGTGATGAACCTACATTAAATGTATCTCCAGGTCGCGCTAACGAATTGGTTGCATCTTGTCAAATAAATCGATGCCCGCATTGGACCAGAAAGGCACTATGGAAAGCAGAGAGTTCTTAAACAAGGAAGTACACATGCAGGAAGGGAGAGGGAAGCATGTTTTTAAGGAGCGACAGTACCAGCCAGGAGACACACTTGAGTAGCTCTTCTTCTATATAATTCTATGGTTAACCCTTTCACCACCACACTACAGCAGGTTAACCCTTTCACTACCACACTACAGATGGTCATTGTGTGGTAGTGAAAGGGTTAAACTTCTGTAGTGTGGTAGTGAAAGGGGTAACCCTTTGTCGTGTGGCAGTGAAAGGGTTAACCTTATGTATTGTCGTGGTGAAAGGGTTAACCATTTGGTAGTGTGGTAGTGAAAGGGTTAATCACCCAATGTTCACATTTTTAAACAAGGTAATCAAATCAAAACATTTCAAAAGTAAGCTATGCTCAGGAAAATGATCAAAGGCAATGTGTGCACTGTTGATTAGTAAATGGGCTAAAACTCTGGTCCTTAAAGCTGCAATGTGTGAGATTTTTTAAAATATAATTTGGCTTCAAAACAGAATCTACTATGAGCAAGTTTCATTGACCAGAGTAGCAGACAGTGCAGAGATATTCCATTCTGAAGTTTCACAGAGAGGCTCCCCCTTCTAACCAATCAGAGAAGCTCAAAGGGAAGTTTGAATACCGTAAGCACTTTTAGTGGTTTAATCTACACGTTCCTCATTCAATACAGTCCAGCAATGAAGACCATGTGGTAGGGCTGTACCGAATGCTTCGAATCTACGATCATAATGTTGACATTCGAATTCTAAATCAACATTTGAATTAAAAAAATGTATACGTTTTTTTTTTTTTTTTTGTCTATTCAATCTGTTTAAACCAATGGGGGTTTTCTTCACAGTTGCAGTTAAAGATTAGGCTACACTAATATTATAATATTATACTATAAGACGTCACCATCACTTTCATACCAACCGTGCCCTTGGATTACCGTATATATGTCGACGAAACTGATGAGTTATATTCATTAAAGAAAGTTGATTTAATAAAAGAAAAATACTCATTTAATCAGATTAATCACTATTGAAATTGAGGATTTAGTTTGAGAAATTGTATTTTTTTTTCTTTTATTATTAAGTAAAACCTTTTTATAGACATTCGAAGCTTCGTTCGAATACTTCAATCGAAGCTTCAAATGTTAAAAAATGACATTCGGTACAGCCCTACCATGTGGACTTATTCCAATAAAATTCATTTCAAGCTTCTCTGATTGGTTAGAAGGGGGAGCCTCTGAAACTTTTTTAGAATGGAATATCTCTGCTGCACTGCTGCCAAACTGGTCACTGAAGTAGACTGTGAATCAATGTGGCCACGTTTGTGTAACAAATAAATACATAAAAAAAAAATAATAATAATCTTACACATTGTAGCTTTAAGCCCCTGTTGGGAATAAAAATATATTTGAAAATGAACTGAAAGATGATTCTGTCCTGAATGACCTCCCTCCCATCTGCTGGCTGAGGTAGATTCTACCTGTGAGCGGGTGAAGATGAACAAGCGTAAGCGCAGCTCAACCAGTGAGAAGCCCAAGTACGCCGAGATGGAATCTGAGGATGAGGACGAGGACGACGATGAAGACGAGGAGGAGTGTGAGTTACCTGAACCCAGCCATCCTCTTAACCATTCACCTGTTACTGTAGATAAGCCCTTAACCATTCACCTGTTACTAGTGATGTACCGATGTGAAAATTGTGGCCGATACCGATAACCGATATTAATATTGCTGTTCTGGCCGATACCGATATTTACCAATGTCGATATCTCTGAGATATAGAAAACACTTTTTTATGATAATCAAATAAAGAGCTATTTTCCAATTTTTTATTTAAATGTCTTTTTATACTTTTGTAACTTATTTTCAGAAATGACTATTTTGAAACTATTTAAGGCCAAAACATGTAAAAAGAAAAAAAAAGATAAAAGAAAAAAAAAAAAAATTCTGCCCATATCTTGATATCGGCCCGATACCGATGTGTAAAAAAACGGCCATATCGGCCGATATTATATCGGCGGCCGATATATCGTGCATCACTACCTGTTACTGTAGATAACCCCTTAACCTGTTACTGTAGATAACCTCTTAACCATTCACCTGTTAGATAACCCCTTAACCATTTACATGTTACTGTAGATCAGTGTTTCTCAAAGTGAGGGGCGCGCCCCCCAGGGGGGGCGCAGAGGCATGACAGGGGGGGCCTTGAGATTTATAAAAAAAAAAAAAAAAAAAAATTGTATTACAGAAAATTATCACTAAAGTGCTATCTTTTGCAGCTGCACTGTTCTCCATGAAAATACCATTTCTCAAAATCTGAAAATCATTATTTAATAAAACACAGAAAAGGATCACCAATTTACTCTGGATAAAAAAAAACCTTTACAGACAACATTGAGACAAAGCTTCCTGACACATCTCCATCCAAACTCTTGGAAGAACTCTTTGAAATCTCATCTGATACCACCTAGAGAGCTAGTTTCAGAGTGTGGTGCTGAGTACCAAGTATCTCATCTCATGGCCCACCAAGTATCTCATGATGCAGCAGTTAAGGTGTTGATACCATTCAGCACCACATACAGTATCTGTGTGAAGCTGGCTTTTCATCCATGACAGCTCTGAAAACAAAATATAGGGCCAATGTGAAAGGTCACGATATTGGTGTTATTTCAATCAATTTAAACATGGCCCATTTCATGACTATTTTGTTGGGGCGAGGGGGGGGGGGGGGGTTCCCCAAAATATTTTGGTCCACCAAAGGGGGGCCTGACAGAAAATTTTTTAGAAGCACTGCTGTAGATAACCCCTTAGCCATTCACCTGTTACTGTAGATAACCCCATAGCCATTCACCTGTTAGATAACCTCTTAGCCATTCACCTGTTACTGTAGATAACCCCTTAGCCATTCACCTGTTACTGTAGATAACCTCTTAACCATTCACCTGTTACTGTAGATGCTACAGCAACTGCGACGCGACTGCAACACAACATCAGCGCGACTTCAACACAACATGGTTGCAGATGTTGCAGAGGGTGTTGTAGAGTGTGTTGCGAGGATGTTGCGTACCTCTCCCCAAAATCTAATCTGAACAACCGTTGCGCTGATGTTGCGTAGCATTGATTGGTTGGTTAGTGAATGGGGGCGGGGCTGTCATATAATAATATTGGTCCCGCAGGCAGGAATACTATCCTCGATAGTTAACGTAATTTATACAAATGGAAGTATTGATTTCGTCCTAACGAATCATTAAAAAAATATACCGTTAACTGGAATATGTTAGTTTCTTACACATATGTTGGATTATGTAATTGGTTTGTCATGACAAACCAATAAAAAATCGCGAATTAACCGTGGTTATCCTATAGCCCTAGTTATATGTACATTTACATGTACATTTCAACAAAGTGGAGCCGCAGGGGACTTCCATAGCATACGCCTTCAAATCCTCTTACCTTGATGATTAAAAGCCTCCACAATTTAGTAAACAGTATCCCCATGCCTGGTGTTGATATTTTACGATGCTAGCTTGTGAGAATTCGTTGTAGCCACCCAACTAACGTTAATGCCATTCAGAATTTATTAACATAGCTAGAACACACAGTAACGTTAATATTAGGGATGTCCGATATTATCGGCCTACCGATATTATCGGCCGATATTGGCATTAAAATGTGATATCGGAAAATATCGGTATCGGTTTTTAAAAAAAAAAATAGATTTTTTTTGTTCACATTTCTATAACCTTTATTTACCCAGGCAAGCAAGTAAGAACAAATTCTGATTTTATTTATTGTCAAAAGTATGCATAATGTGTTAATTCCACAACAAGAGATATGTAATGTTAATTACCTGAAATTATTCAGTTTTTTGGGGGGGAAACCCTGCATATATCGGTATCGGTTGATATCGGTATCGGAAATTAAGAGTTGGACAATATCGGTATATCGGTAAAAAAGCCAATATCGAGCATCCCTAGTTAATATAATTACATGCATCATTGTTTACAATGAACGGGTGGGGCTAATCGAAAGGACTGAACACAGGGACACGTTAAACAGCAGTCAATTATTTTAATACAACAACAGGTAGTTCGAGCTGCATTTGTGCCTACGACCGCACCACAGCCACAGGGATATGTGGCTTTGTCGAGCTCTCTCTCTCCTGCCATGAATCAGCAGCTCTTCCTCGAGTGCCTGCCGTCAGCTCAAAAACACCGAACCGGTAGCAGCAATAATACTTCCAGTCGGGGGTTTTCAAAATAAAAGAGCAACGTCTAAAACACCGGAAAAGACGTTTATTTTGTACATTAATTTAACATTTATTTGTACAATGTTGCATAGGCTACGTGTGGATGTTGCAGAAGCATAAAGGCAGAGTGTCTGCAACATTGTTGCATTGTCGATGTTGTGTCGCAGTCGCGTCGCAGTTGCTGTAGCATGTAGAGGCCTTTAGCCATTCACCTGTTACTGTAGATAACCTCTTAACCATTCACCAGTCAGGTCATTTCTTAACCATTCACCAGTTCGATAACGATAACCTCTTAACCATTCACCAGTTCGATAACCTCTTAACCATTCACCTGTTAGATAACCTCTTAACCATTCACCAGTCAGATGAGACGTTATGCAGCGCACCACTCTTTATGCATCTATGATATAGTAGAAAATGATGCACACCCTTTTTAGTCTTGCACGGATTTTATTTGATCAGGTAAATACTTAAAGGAACACGCCAACATTAAGGGAGTTCCCTTTTCTCCAGAGTCGGACAAGTAGATGGATACTAATTTCCTCTCCGTGCGTTCAGTAGAAAGCTATCCGGTTGCAAGCTAGCCTATCTTAGCACAAATGAATGGAAGCCGATACAGACCACTAGCCTAGCTAGGAAATTGGTATCTATCTTCTCGTCTGGCTCTGGAGAAGACGGTGAGCACATGTCCCATAACGGTGACGACGTGTTCCTTTTAACATTTAACTTTTCAGAGAGTTATCAAACTTCGTAGCTTTTTTTATTGTAATCTATGCTCTTGATATGATTTCAGCTTCACGGAAGAGGCACAAGAAGGACCGCGATAAGACGTGGGAGACCTCCTCCAAGCGGGATAAGAGGGGCTCTGGAGAGCACCGGCGGAGTGGGGGGCATCAGGAGGGTCGACGCGGCCGCTACAGAGACTCTGAAGACTCGGGAGAGGACTCCCCGCCACCGAGTCTGAGTGACGGTAAGTCTCGTCTGTTACTGTCGCACGCGGAAGCGACGGAAAGTGGCTCTGCGCTTGTTTTCATAGCGGGGGATTAGGGACGTGCCGAGTCTGATGGACAGATTGAGCATTCCGATTTTACTTTGTTAGTTTTTAGGACTTTTCGGTTTGTCACCTCCAGCCAAGGAGGTTATGTTGTAGGGATGTCCCAATCCGATCACGTGATCGGGATCGGGGCCGATCACGTGATTTTCCGAAGATCGGGATCGACAAAAAGAAAAACAAATCTGCCATTTATTTATTTTTAATTTTTTTTTAACTTTCTTTTTTTTATTCAACAAACATGACCATGTTCACGTCTTAAACTCATACTGAGGCCTTAGTTTTGGTTTTAAATTGCATATCATCATCCATTTATTTATTGTCACACAGAGCAGAGGAATTTTGCCAAAACAAACCAATAGTATCCAGCTGCAGAACGGCAGACCAGCCACACTCTCTGACCCAAATTAAAAAACGTTTAAGTTTGAGTTTAAGACGTGAACATGGTCATGTTTGTTGAATTAATTTTTTTTTTTATTTTTATTTTTTATCGGATCGGGAAATATCGGTATCGGTAGATACTCAAAATCACTTGATCGGGATCGGATCGGGAGCAAAAAAACGTGATCGGGACATCCCTATTGTTGTCACCCCGTTTGTCCGCCTGTCTCGCTGTGAGCCAAACGTCTCGAAACATAACGGTCAGATCGCCATGCCGTGCACATTCATGACCCCCGAATGATGGGTGACTTGTGAGTGCTTGACAAATAGTTTTTACCTACTGTATCAAGGAGGCCTGTGAAGTGGCCGCACTGTTCTCACAAAACTTAAAAACATGAGGAGCATGTGCAGGCGTTACTTGTGACCTTTTTGTCCGATTTGCACCAAACTTTACACATATGTTTGTCTTTTTTATTATAGTGAGGAGGAGGCCTGGGATGTTTGGAGTCATTTGACCTTGTTGTGTGGAGCTATAGGAAACATGAACAGAAAGTGATGTGTTACGCTTTGTTTTGCACCAAACTCGACAAATATGTTTGTTGTAAGACTGCATTGAGGTAGTATTACCACTGTTGATAGTTCATAAAACATGGATTTACAGCCTTGGTCTGTTGAGACTTTTAGGCAGCTCTCGTTTTTGTCATCTACCCAATAAAATGTGTGAAAGTTCATTGGGGAGATTTAAGCCTTGGTGGAGGTCTGCACTCCACTGAGTGCATTCTTCCAGTTAACGACTGTGTCCATTAGCCATTGGTCTTACGAGTGCTCTTTATGAAAGGACGCTTACAGTGGCACATTCACACAACTTGCGTGAAGCAGACCCCGCCAACCTCATCTGTCGCTCCCCTCTCCCTCCCTGCGTGAAGCAGACCCCACAGGCACCAACCTCATCTGTCGCTCCCCTCTCCCTCCCTGCGTGAAGCAGACCCCACCATTACCACCAACCTCACCTGTCGCTCCCCTCTCCCTCCCTGCGTGAAGCAGACCCCACCATTACCACCAACCTCATCTGTCGCTCCCCTCTCCCTCCCTGCGTGAAGCAGACCCCACAGGCACCAACCTCATCTGTCGCTCCCCTCTCCCTCCCTGCGTGAAGCAGACCCGCCAACCTCATCTGTCGCTCCCCTCTCCCTCCCTGCGTGAAGCAGACCCCACCATTACCACCAACCTCATCTGTCGCTCCCCTCTCCCTCCCTGCGTGAAGCAGACCCCACCAACCTCATCTGTCGCTCCCCTCGACATGCCATGCCTTTTCATAATCGCCAAAACAATTATTAATGTCATCAGTTTGGATAGTTGGTAGTTGCGTGTTGCCTCTGGACCTGTGAGAGGAAGGCGTTTACAGTCTGTGGAACACACTCATTTGTGGCGAAAGATTGATATTAGGGCTGCACGATTTTGGGAAATAATCTAATTGCGATTTTTCGGACAGATATTGCAATTGCGATTACATTTGCGATTATAATATATCTTTTTTAAGCAGCCCCACAGAGGTTTATTGTAAAATGCGGCTTGCACCTGGTGGGTCTTTTCAGGACACCGAGCCTGAAAATCTTTCTTTTTACCTGGGAATCGATACCGGTACCGAACGGTACCTTTTTTTCTGTACTTTACTCTCCCTCTCTGAAGTCTAAACTTCACAACACACAATCTAAAAACCCTTACCTCCCTCTCCCAAACCGATCTTGTATCTCAATGGGACTTTCTGGTTAAATAAATGTAAAAAAAAAGAAAGAAAAAAAAAAAGCGTTTTTTTTTCTTCTTTTTTTGATAATTGCATCATTCCAAATCGCAATTTCGATTTAAAATCGATAATCGTGCAGCCCTAATTGATATGATTACAGACATCCTTTTATTGGTAATGGTAGATAATCAAGCCGTTAGGCAAGGATGAGAGAGAGATGCAGATGTGCAGTGAGTTAGTAACTCCTATAAATATAGAGGTCAATGCACATTTTGGAGGAACATTTGTAACTTTTAGCATGATGATTACATTCATCTGGGACACTGGAAAGCAGATTGTGAAATGAGAGCTAACTGTCCCCCAACTTTGAATTCAAACCCATCCTTGCAGTTAGAAGAGTTAGCACTTCGCCACCAACTTTTCTTGGAACAAAAAGTGACGGCCCTTAATGCACAGTTTCACTGCAGGGGAATCGCTCCCCTGCCCACAGTGAAATGCTGTTACAACTCCACCTCAAGGAGTTCACAGGAAGTTCATGATACTTTGTTTTCAAGTGTTGTACTCACTCACTCGCTCGCTCGCTGCCCCTAGTGGCAGTTCACAGGCGTGGCACTTTGACTCCTGTTTAGAGGGTCTGCCCTCCTGCTTTGCATACGACGATGTCTCCTTGTCCTTAACCCGGTTCGTTAGTCGCTCGGGAGAGTTCAGGGCCACCTTTAACAAATTCACAACTTTCGGGGCTGATTCCAATTACGCGAGTTTTGGCAACCATGTGTGCGAGTGCATCTGTGTAACTCGCAACAGGGCGAGGATTAGCCAAGGCCGTCTGTTTTGCATTTGAATAACGTGGTCCTGATTTCGTTCTCCTTATCTAGTTGCCAAACGGATGAAGAAGAAGGAGAAGGAGAAGAAGCGGAAGGCGTACGAGCCCAAGCTGACACCCGAAGGTAATTTCAACACGGAGCTGTTTATAACACTGGAGCGATCCCGTTCTCGCTCGCCAACCCGCTCACTGTGTTTTCCTTCACTAGAAATGATGGACTCCTCGACGTTCAAGAGGTTCACGGCGAGCATCGACAACGTCCTGGAGAGCCTGGAAGACGTGGATTTCACAGCTGAAGGTGCAGATTTTTTCATTTCAGATTTCAAATGCACCACTTGTCTTTATACCTGTATCACTGTTCATATTAATACTACAACTCTGTACATGCATCTGATTAGCACTATACACTGTAGTACTAACTTATATATTTCATACCCAGTTTAATCTCCTCTACATTGTATATTACTGTTACTGTTTACTGTTGGGGGGGGGGGGGGGGGGGCGACAGTGGCTCGGGAGGTAGAGCTGTCGTCTGGTAATCCGAAGGATCCCGGTTCGATTCCTGCTCCTCCCGGGCAGCATGCCGAAGTGTCCTTGAGCAAGACACTTAACCCCTAAATTGCTCGCGATGAGCAGGTCGGCACCGTGCTTGGTTGCCTCCGCCATCGGTGTGTGAATGTGTGGGGTGAATGTGAGGAACAAACATTTTAAAGTGCTTTGGATAAAAAAAAGCGCTATATAATTGTAGTCCATTTGTTACATTTGCACTCTGGTTGGATGCCAAACTTCTTTTCATTGTGCTGTATAATACATTTGAATCTAATCTCATCTTGAGTTTCGCTCCCCTGCCCACAGTGAAATGCTGGTACAACTCCACTTCAAGGACTCCAGTTCATAGGAAGTTCATGATACTTTGTTTTCAAGTGTTGTACTCACTGCCCCTAGTGGCAGTTCACAGGCGTGGCACTTTGACTCCTGTTTAGAGGGTCTGCCCTCCTGCTTTGCATACGACGAAACCCTCCTTGAGGGTTTTAACGGGTTTTCCTCTCCTCCCACAGATGACGAAGATGAGATTCCAGAGGAGCTTCTGCTGGGGAAGCAACAGCTGACTGAACTGAGCAGCGAGTCTGCTAAGATTAAGGCCATGGGCATTACTTATAGGGTAAGAACGGGGGAGTATTGGCGTGTAACTATGCAATTTATACCTACCTGCTGCTTTCACTGTCTCTACAACTGCCCTACACTGTAATCATAGTGATCATAATAATCATAACTACCGACCTCATACTAGAGTTTACCCATCTGTATGATAGCATGTACAGTATATACTGTAAATATAAATATTTTATATAATTCTTCTATGTACCTACTTGTATATAACTCTGTATGATGGCGTTCAATAATGCTGTATATTTATTCTTACCGTATTTATATACCTGTACATACCTGCATATAATCCTATATCTGTACATATCCCGTACCTACTCTTACTAGTTACGCTGCTGGCCAGTATGACTTACTACCATAGTGTCTAGTTTATACCTGATCACTGTATTATCTGATGGCACTATACTCGGTAGCACTCATTTATATATTTTATACCCAGTTTAATCAACTGTACATCGTATATTACTATTGCACTTACTGTTACATTTGCACTCTGGTTGGCAGCCAAACCTTGTGCTGTATAATAATAATAATACATTTGAATCTAATCAGTAATTATAGATGGGTTTCCCGACTGTCGTATAGAAGGACCCCCCACTCGGCCGTCTCACCGCGTCCACCCTGCTTCTGTCGCACCCTCTCGCCCCAAGTTCACCTGTTCCCACCGCAGAACTTGTACAAACTCTCTGCATGGAAGGCCCCACATCCCTTTTCAAAACCCTATTTCTGTCATCGTCGTGTCCAGCAATTTGAGAACGACCTTGTGATGTGCTGCCGTTTAGAAAGTGTTTCCTCCCAGGGCGGTCAGGTGGCGTAGCGGAGATTGCGTTCGTCACCAACACCGGAGACGCTGGATTCGCCTGTTCGAATCCAGCTCACAGCTCCGGCGTTGTCACCAGCTTGGCTGGCCGTTCATACTAATACAATTGGCTGTATTAGAGGGTGGGAAAGCTGGCGGGGGTGGGTGGGTCGTTGTAAACAGCGACTCCTACAGTTCGGTCGGGGCGCCTGCTCAGCGCCGATAGGATCTAAGGGGGGTAGTGTGATCCTTCCACACGTTACACCCTCTCAGTGAGAGTCCGCGCTGCCAGGTGAAAAGAAGCGGTTGATTGGCTGGACGTGTGTCGGAGGAAGCACGTGGTAGCCTCCACTCTCCCAGACCGACTGTGGGGGGTAAGTGCGCAGCGACCAGGAAGGGGATTGGGAATTGGCATAACGACTAACATTGGGATGGGAGAAAAATCGGAGGAAAAAGGAGGGGGAAAAAGATCAATAAAAAAAAATTAAAAATAAAGTGTTTCCTCCCACAAATGAATGTCAAATAATTTCAAACATAAAACCTATCAAACGGGCAAAGAACATGACAGTATATTATAAAAAGTCTGTTTATTTTCATCACTTACCTCTTGCTCAACGTCCTGCTCTCTCTGCTCTTCATGGTTCCTGGAGGTTGCCGTTAGATGGGGCAGCATGGACCACATTCACACAGTGACCATTTTGCTCTCTTATCCTACTCGGGTTGGGATTCCTTTCCACCCTGTTCCCACGTGAACATGAAATAAGAGCAACATGGCAGCCATGTGAATATGGCTAATTGTCTCTTTAACAGTTGAAACTCCCAAATAACACCATGCTCTGCTATCAGTCCAGGTCCAAAAAACTATCTCAGCTTTGTAAACGTGACCTATACCTGCAACTATTGGGGGCGACAGTGGCTCGGGAGGTAAAGCAGTTGTCTGGTAATACAGAAGTTCCTGGTTCGATTCCCGGTCAGCGTGTGTCGAAGTGTCCTTGAGAAAGACGCTTAACCCCTAACTGCTTCCGATCAACAGGTTGGCTTCTTGCATGATCGCCTCTGCCATCGGAGTGTGAGTGAATGGGTGAATGTGAGGAACAAATTGTAAAGTGCTTTGGATAAAAGTTGCTATATAAATGTACCAATTTATTGAAAGAAATAACTGTACTTCTAAAAGAAAAACCTGTGATGCAGCCTGACATCTGGTGTTTGGCAAATTACAACATCTTGCACATTTCTTAGCCTCACTTGCAATCTAAACATTAGGGCTGCAACTAATGACTATTTTGGTAGTCGACTAATCTGTCGATTATTTTTTTCGATTAGTCGACTAATCGAAAAACAAGTATATAAAAAATAAAAAATAAAAGAATAAATATAGTTATATATATACATTTTTTTTTGCACTACCTATCTTTGTGAAAGTGGCTTCTCAGCTCTGGTCCAGCTGAAGACAGAGCAGAGGAACAGATTGGACATTGAGCATGACCTCAGAGTTGCTTTGAGACTCTTGTCAGGACCAAACAACATCCCAACTTATCCCATTAGTTCCCCCAAACTTACTGTCGGTCTGTTATGTTAAGCTAAGAAGTCTTCAGCTGGCTGGACCAGAGCTGAGAAGCCACTTTCACAAAGATAGGTAGTGCAAAAAAAAATAATTATATAAGTTTTTTTTAAATTTTAATGACTAATCGACGCAACAATTCCTCGTCGACGATTTTTTATAATCGACATCGTCGATTATGTCGACTAATCGTTGCAGCCCTACTAAACATTCAACGTATGCCCAAGCTTACACACCGTTTTCCTTTGAAAGGACTTTCCGTCTGGATTTCCATGGCGGCGCTGTAGCTCAGAACAGCTTGAGGAGTCAGTCGTGTGTTGCGGCGGGTTATCGCGTGGTGACTCCAGCAGAGCGTGTTTTGCAAAGCGGAAAAGGAAACCCATCTTATATGTTTCACGAGCTACTCTGTGTAGATCTTACTGTTAAAGAGACGACACATTCACAGCCGGATCATCAATCGCCTTCACATCATCCGTTTCGTCCACAGGTTCCGGCTGACAAATTAGTGAAGACGATGAACATCCTGGAGAAGAACATCAGGGACGGAGCCAAACTGTCCACGTTGATGAACCACGTAAGTGCTGCCTGTGTCATCAGCCTCCTGTTGTTATTTTATTTATAACTTTATTACTGGCAAGTTGGCCTTGAGAGGTTGAATATTAACCAGAAGGTCACCAAAACATCTTTTTACTATTATGACTAGGGATATCCGATATTGGCATAAAAATGTGATATCGGAAATTATCGGTATCGGTTTAATTTTTTTTTTTTTTTTATTATTATTATTATTATTTATTTTTTTACATTTATTTAACCTTTATTTACCCAGGCAAGCAAGTAAGAACAAATTCAGATTTTATTTATTGTCAAAAGTATGCATAATGTTGTGTTAATTCCACAACAAGAGATATGTAACGTTAATTACCTGAAATTATTCCGTTTTTTGGGGGGGGGACCCTGCATATATCGGTATCGGAAATTAAGAGTTGGACAATATCGGTATATCGGTATCGGTAAAAAAGCCAATATCTAACATCCCTAATTATGACCATTCAACTATCTACTATATACTAATATACTGGGGCTGACCGTATACTTCGACACACCCCCGGTAGGGGTGGAAATCGCCAGAGACCTCACGATACGATACTATCGCGATACTTGCGTCACGATACGACAGTATCGCGATTAAAAAAAAAAAAAGTCAACATGTTTTATCTAATAAAATAAAGTTCATTCTGTTCATCTCACTTCAATAATTTGTATTGCAGAACATGGTATTTTCTCAAGCTGACGGATGTAAACACTGTAATCTGTGTTGCATTTACCTGACAAACTAAACTGTTTGTATTACAGTCATATTCCAATTTAACTGAATGCACATGTGTGTGTGTGTGTGTGGACTACTGTACTATTACAGATATTGAAATTAACAATGCAACTTCCTTATACAAAAAATAATAATAATTAAACAAAAATATGAATAATTAAATATCGATACTTGGCGTCCCTGTATCGATACAGTATCGCCACGTGAAGTATCGCGATACTACTATGTATAGATTTTCACCCCCACCCCTAGCTCTCGGGCAGCGTGTCGAAGTGTCCTTGAGCAAGACACTTAACCCCTAATAGCTCCAGATGAGCAGGTCGGCACCTCGCATGGTTGCCTCCGCCGTCGGTATGTGAATGTGTGAGTGAATGGGTGAATGTGAGGAACAAATTGTAAAGCGCTTTGGATAGAAGTGGTATATAAATGCACAATTTAATTTATGTTACTCCCTATATTACTACCTATCATGCTAATGTGTCTATACTATGCACTCGGAGTTTTAACACTCAAGTTCTACACTATTGCCACTGACACTTAGCTGCCAGAGATGTACCCTTCCTGCTGACTTGTTGTTCACGACCTGTAAGTCGCTTTGCATAAAAGCATCAGCTAGAAATGTAAATTATCCACACGACACGTCGTGTCTGTCCCCATCGAACTGATCTTGAACAAGACGGTGAACCCCTAACATGACCTGCTGTAAATCAGTTCGCTGAGATGTCCAGGCTGCATGGAATCACATGAGTGGTACATGTGAAAAAGACAATTTCCTTAAGAGGATCACTACAGTGCCTCCAAACAAAACCACTTTATTGAAGTGAGCCGAGTTCTGACGGTGCGTCCCATCTCTCCCCGCAGGGCAACGACGCGGAGGACGAGGAGCGTATGTGGCGCAACCTCATCATGGAGCGTGTGACCAAGTCGGCCGACGCCTGTCTGACGGCGCTCAACATCATGACGTCGCCGCGCATGCCCAAGGTGGTGTACAGCGAGGACGTCATCGAGAGCGTGCTGCAGTACACCAAGTTCCACCTGCAGAACACCCTCTACCCCCAGTACGACGCTGTCTACAGGGTGGACCAGCGCGGAGGTCAGTGTGGGGGCGTGTCCTCCGAGGTCTCTGTTCAACACCTCCCCCCCCCTCCTCCTTCCCCTCGTCTTCCCTCACACCCTACCCTTTGTCTCACCCCGCCTTTTGTCTTTGACCCAAACAGCCTTTGTTATTCACCCCCAACCCCCCCTTCCCACAGAGCAAGGTCACAGAACTGAGGCTGCGGTTACATTAGGGCCAAAACTATTCGTTTTCATTTCGCTTTTCAGAACGCTGCGTAATGGCAGGCAAGTTAGACGTCGTTTTGTCTCGTGAGCACAGAGTGATGTATATACATGTAGTACAATGCCAAAGCAGTAGGTGGCGATGTAGTTCAAACATGAAGGCCATTTTCAACAAATTAGAAAGGTTGAACGCGTCACTACACTTCCTGCTAAAAAACAACAAAGCCACCATCTTTAACACCATGGGTTATATCCATCAATATAGCCAGTCTGCCACCGTTGAAAGCCTATGGAGATGTTTACCTTCTTTGCATGGCTATAACTTTAAAATTTGTATTGCTATTAGAGCTGCCGCGGTATTGATATTTTCCTTACCGCACGAATTTGCGAAATATTTTCTACCGCCGCGGTATTACCGCACAGTGCGCACAAAAAAAAAAAAGTTTGAATGCATTTTTTTTTTTTTAGTAGTCTACTCTTATAGCCTGCCTCTAGTCTAATGGCGCTTTTCCACTGCATAGTACCTACTCGACTCGACCCGCTTTAGGCACCTGGTACTTCGTTCCTTTTCCACTGCAGCCAGGTACTACTCCGTGTGGGGACGCAGGCGGCGCCGCTTGTGTACACTGAAAGCTCCGTGGGCATAGATGTCCGAGGGCTTGCAGCAAGCCAGAGTTTAACACAGTTTCAATCAATCAATCAATCAATAACAACATTAACCAGACTCTCGTTGCGTCTATTCTGCCAAAGCTAACGTTACCTCTCATTGTGTATTCTACCAAGCAAACCCGGGTTTAACGTTACCTCTCGTTTATATCGGCTGACGGTAGCATTAGGCTAATAACAACAACAAACTTAACACATCAGCGATCTTGTTGTGACACTAAACTCTCCGCTCGGTGGTAAATTGGGTTGATGTCGGTTTTGTTTCATCAATAAATAAGGCAGAATACACAGTGAATCCATTCTTTTTTGTTTATTGCACTTGGTTCTGTCGCAAACAAATCCTGAATGAAATGCATCCTTAGCGAGGCAGTAAAGATGGCGGCGCGGCGTTCTGTTTTCGTTCAGAGGCTACAAAGTGTGACGCGTCTCTCTTCTGACCAGTCAGTGGTCTGCAATGTTTCACATGCCTTTTCTGGTACCACTTCTACCCAATAGGGTCGCTTGGAACCGAGTAGGGTATATCTGCAGAGCCGCAAGCCGCAAGCCAACTTTATTATTATGATAAAAAACAGCGGTGACGCGGTATTCAGCCTAACTCTGCGGTGAGCGTGATGCAACAGCGATACCGCGGTAATGCGGTTATCGCGGCAGCTCTAATTGCTATATTGACATTACTATGGCCCATTCAACATCGATTATCTATCGTTCAAGATGTGGGAACATTATATTTTTTCATTCATACATTGTTGTGTTACTAGCGTCGAGAATTTAAGTATGTTTTTAATCTTTTCTGCTGTAATTCCAAAAACAGTAGTTATAGGCCCTGAAGCATATAGATTATCGATTGGCGTTTCTTTCCTATACACGCTATATTAAAAAATTCAAATGTATATGATCGGTATATATTATGCTTCATCATGCGTGAAGGAAAGGGTGGGGGGGGGGGGGGTCGTTTATAATTCCTTGATCGTCAGTAACGGCTTTATTTACTATGGGTGGATACGTTGATCAGATGGTTTGCAGTGAAATGAATAAACAATCGGGCTGAATTACCGTGCGCCGATGAGACTGGAGGAGAAAGATCCCAATTATTTGACGCCGATCTCCTACATCCATTTCCGGTTTGTATGGCGCAATAAACGCCGAAATCATAGCGATTATAAAGTTTAGAAAGCGATCCAAATGCCACTATAGTGTTTGTCTGGACTGGAGTCCCGTAACAAGATGTGACTGCCGGAGGGATTTCCTCGACGCACCGATCGGCACTTCCGGTTTTGGCGAGAGTGTAACTCGCCCGACCATCCACCAGGCGGCGGTATTGAGGCGTTGCAATCTCATACAGGGTCCCGCTGGAGTCCGGAGGTTGGCTGGATGAATTATGAATGCCATGGCGAAAAAATTAAATATTGATCCCAAAAACGGCGTACGCCGTTGTTGCCGTTCAACGCATGGCGGGCAAAAACGGCATAAGTCGTTTTTGGCGACCAATGTGTTAAATACCTCGCATGAGCCATTTAGCAACATAGCATTTATTTTTCAGCAAGAAACAAAAGTGCAATAAACAAAAACGGGTACATTCACTGTGTGTTCTGCCTCACCACCAAGAGCGGAGAGTTTAGTCTCACAAAAAGATCGCCGATTTTGTTAGCTTACGTGCTAACGTGATTGGGATATGCCATTATAACAGTATAGCATTGTGGCTATCGTACATTAACCTAGTAACGTTAATGCTAGTAGAATGAATGGATGAAAACGTTATTCAACAGATTGCAGAATGGGTACAATACAATACGGCTCAATACAAACAATTGTTAAGGGGATGCAGACTGTTGTAGTTTGGACTGGGTTCCTTATAACAATAACTTGACAACACAAGCTTAGTTTAGCCGCAGCTACAGGCAATCTGAGGAGGACGCAGCTGATATCCTGTATAGGTCCAGCCAGGGGAGAATTTGGCATCGGTGTCTACTACTGCGCATGGGCGTTGTGCAAGAATGGCTCCGTATCCGGCTCGCGCAAATTACATGGCACTGTTGTCTGCGAGTTTCCAAAACGAAAACACCCTTTCGGTGTTGCCACTAGGAAAACGAGTTTTCCTGCCAAAACGGCGTTTCCTTTTAACTTGGACATGCAAACGTAATCATTAGAAAATACAACGTTGCTGTTTTCCCCCAGTGTAACCATGGCCTGAGAAGGGTACTTGACTTCTCATGGCCAGAGAGACGAGACCAACTTCCAAACCTGAATTTGTATTTGACTGGCAATGCTTTAACAATACATTTGTATACTATATCTATATCTGTACATGTCCCTTACCTACTCTTACTAGTTACGCTGCTTGCCAGTATGACTACTACCATAGTGTCTTTATACCTGTATCACTGTACATATTAATACTACAACTCTGTACATACATACTCTGTACATACACATATTAGCACTATTACTCAGTAGTACTCATTTACTCTGGTTGGATGCCAAACTTCTTTTCGTTGTACAGCACTGTACTTGTGCTGTATAATGACCATACATTTGCATCTAATCTAATCTATTAACCATCGAGATCTGACCAACACCCATAAATTACCTCTCTGGTTCCACTACATCAGCAAACCACCCCATTCAGCGCCTCCTGGCTTTGGTGGAGTTTTTAGAAGCAAAGCGTCTCATAGAACCACAATGTTACTCACTCGCTCACTCTCTCACAGTCTGCCCCTAGTGGCGCTTCACAGGCACAACACTTTGACTCATGTTCAAAGAAACTACCCCCTCATCTAGACACGTCTGAACAGCTTGTGATTTTCTCGTGCGGTAAGAGGGGTTTGTGAATCTAAACAAAGAGCTTCCTCATTGCCTAAAGCAGTGGAAACAAATTGGTTGCGATACTAAATATATATATCAAACTCCGCCCTCCTTTCTTGATCCTCCAATGAAAACTGTTGCTTTCCTCTGACAAAGGGAAGCAACCGTTGCGATCGGAGGATCAAGAAAACGGGGCTGTGTTTGAGATGGGACAATTGGCAGGTCTGCAAAACCACACACGGCGCATTACAAATTCAGTTCCGAGTGTTATTTACTTGGAACTAAATGTCCCACTCAAAACCACTGCTGTTGAGCTCTCCATGCTCTAGTCTTCGGCTTAACTTCTGTTGTGTCTTTTTTTCCCTGTCTTTCTTGTGGTTCCCGTTCACCAAGGTGGCTTGATGAGCTCAAAGGCCAAGAGAGCAAAGTGTTCCACACACAAACAGAGGGTTATAGTCATGCTGTACAACAAAGTGTGCGACATCGTCTGCAACATCTCAGAACTGCTCGAACTCCAGCTGCAAACTGACACCACCATCCTCCAGGTGAGACTCTGACCCCTGCTGCTATGACCCCTCCTCATCCAGACCATTGAATTCCTGACTGACCCGGTTACCTTGTGTCCCGCCCGCAGGTTTCCTCCATGGGCATCACGCCGTTCTTTGTGGAGGGTGTCAGTGAACTACAGTTATGTGCCATCAAGCTAGTGACAGCGGTAAGTCTTGCCAAACCCCCGACAACCTTAGAGGTGCTATAGATAACATTCAGGTACTTGTTGTCGCATTTATCCAATGAATAATGTTGTTTACATGTTGCAGGAATGTATCCCCTCCCTACTTCCCATTTCCCTGCATGGAATGCACCTGATAGTCATTTATCCAATCATTTGCATTCCACGCATGGAAATGGGAAGTAGGGAGGCGATACATGCCTGCAATATGTAAACAACAACATTAATTTTGGACCTGCAAACATTAACACTTTAATCGCCATGGGTTAAATTCATAATTTACCATCCCTCGCCAGCTCTATTTGTCTATGGAGAAGTTCCCCTTCTTTGCAGGGCTATAACTTTTAAAATTCTATTGCTAAATTGCCATTATTATGGCCCATTCAATGTCCTATATGTATTGTTCAGGGTGTAGCAACGTTAAACTTTTTCATTCACATATTCATACTAAAATATGGTCTAAAGTATAAGTATGTTTTTATCGTTTTCTGCAGCTTTCTCCAGAACTTGATTTATAGCTCCAAATGCATTATATTGATGATGAAATACAGTTTGATAGCAATCGGCGCGAGATAAAAAATGTCAACTGGACGTGGTTCTAGAAGTTACTGCGTATAAACCAGATGATGACCGGATGGGCGGGGGATCGTTTATAATTCCGTGGGCAGCGTTAGGTCCGTGGGTCATATGTTCATCATAGCAGTTTATATGGAACACGTTAGAATATAACGCTGAATCTTACCGTGGCTTCCTCGCGCCGCTGGCAGATGAGCGTGGAACAGAATTTTTTCTATTATGGGATGGAGAAATGCCCGATCCATTTCCAGGTTGTATAATAGTATATACGTCCAAATCATGTTGTTTTTTCGAGTTATTTGCACCGATCGATGTTCACTGTATCAAGACGGAGTCTCTCTAACGATAGCGAGTGCCCGGACCACATGTGGATGAGCACTTCCGGTTCAAAGGCTCATTTCCGGTTGGCGATCTGCCGATCGGCCACCAGATGGCGCTCTTGAACCGCTAGAGAGTTGAGTGGAGCTTTGCAGTGTGTCTCAGGGCTCCGGAAAGGAAATATGATTTCGATGACAGATTTTTGAAATATTGACATCAAAGACGAGTTACAGCGTCTTCGGCAGAATGAGCATGGCTAGGAATGACGTCTTAACTCGTCCCCGGCGATCATAGTGTTAATGAATAATATTGTTTAATCAATCTATTCTGCACCTTTCTAAAAGCTCTGCGGATGTGTTTGCACCTTTAAATCCTGATTCTGTCTTACAATTGTTTAAATCATGTTTGCATCTGCTTCAGATGTGTGTTTTATTACATGCCATGGCTCCAAGAGACTTTTTTTGTTGTATATATTGTGAGATCTTGTTCTTCCTTCTGCTCCTCTCCAGGTGTTCTCTCGCTACGAGAAGCACAGGCAGCTCATCCTGGAGGAGATCTTCACCTCCCTGGCCAGACTGCCCACCAGTAAACGCAGCCTCAGGAACTTCAGGTAACCACACCTGCAGCAGATTTTAGTACCCAGTCAAATGTCTCGGTGGACGGGTCAACAATCAGCCAAGAGATTTGAATTTATTTCGGTCAAAAATGGACTGATAATGTTTTAACCACATGTGTATACAGTACTAAGAACCAAGATGGTAACACAGAAGATTTCTGACTGAGGTAAGCTAGGTTGACGTGAGATCTACTCCCAGTAGGGCAAAATGGCATATCACAATTTGGCTAGTTTATTTTTCCAGCTCAAATTACAGTGTCTTTTTTTCTTTCTTTCTTGTAACACAGTTGTCATGGTGCTACTTCATTTTAAATGGTCTGTTCTCGTTCAATTTCCATTGTATAATCTTCAGAAATACAGCTGCAATCTGACATTTCTATGTATAATGGATACAATTGAATAGATTATAGTTATTATATAGTTATAGTTGTCCCTTTTCTTTTTAAATACAGCTCACCTCCCACAGCCCTAACTCCCAAGTACACAATATTTCAACACGCTACTTCAGGGCCGTGCAGAGACCTTTAGAGGGGCAGGTGCTAAAATGTAAAAAAGGGCACATGTATCAAAATGTTAGAACACCAACTACCAACTGCCGAATAAAGACCTCCGCAACAGGTCCTGCATTATTATACAGTGTAACGTAACCAGCCAAACTATAGCATTAGCAACCAATATTCTGAGAATGTAACACGGAATCTTACATGTGTATATGTTACGTCGCGAAACATAACAGAAAACCTCAGACAGACGGGCATTCAAATATTTATTTTTATTTATAATATTATTAATTGGTCAAATTATTCTTGATGAGGACCATGGGCATTGCCAAATTTATAATTATAATACATCTTTTTAATAAAAATCCTTGCCAAATATAGGACACTTTGGTCATCAAGGGGCACAGGGGCACCCAAAGCCCCCCCCTCTGCATGTGCCTGCCGGCTACTTGGTATTCTCTTAAATATTCATAACCGGACGGCAGGTTTACAAGTTGCACTGTAGCGCGGGTTCTGCACTGTAGCGCAGGTTCTGCACCGTCATGTTCTCCTGTTTGATGAATGACCCTAAGGGTGCTACGTGCGTCTTGTCCTCCCAGGCTGAACAGCAGCGACACGGACGGAGAGCCCATGTACATCCAGATGGTCACAGCGCTGGTGCTCCAGCTGATCCAATGTGTGGTGCACCTCCCCTGTGAGACGGACATGGAGGACGAGCATGACGCAGGAAGCAGGAAGAAGAAGGTGTGCGCCAGAGGATTGACCTGATCTCAAGCCCCGCCCCCTCTTTACTCTATCCTCCAATCCACGACTGTTGCTTCCCTCTGACAAAACTTATTTTTTTAGTTTTGCGATACTTTGTTTTGCCCGAGGGAAGCAACCGTCGGGATTGGAGGATCAAGACAAGGGGGCGGGGCTTGACACGGGTCAATTCGTGACACGTTTGACCAATTAAAAAAAAAGAAAAAAAAGGTTTTGATTGGTAGAGGTTGTTTCTCACGTCTGTTCTACATCTGTTCTGTATTCGCAGGTGGATCAAGATGTTCTGATCACAAACTCCTACGAGACTGCCATGAGGACGGCTCAGAACTTCCTATCGGTCTTCCTCAAGAAGTAAGATTTAGTTTCTACGTTGCTTTCTCAAGCCTGAGAACCCTTTGCCTGGCATTGATTGCAAAATGACCTTTTTGCCTCGATTCATCATTCAATTCTTCAGTGTGTTGACTGTCATCTTTCCGTGGGAGTTTTCAAAAAGACATTCATGCTCGAAATTCATTTAGCAATGATTGCATCGACCCTCATCAATCAGAGAATCTTGGCCAGTAAATAACATTAAAGGCTGCATTTTGGGCAGATCTGGGAAATATTTTCAAATCCTTAAACCGAATTCGACAACGCCCTTCCCAATCAGAACGCATCAGGAGGCAGCTATGTGTTAGCAGCAGGCCTTTGTGTACGTGTGCAACTGTTATGCACATAGTAATGCATTTCTGAAGTCTAAAGCCCTATGATCTTTGGTATAGGTGCTTTTTTTTATTGTGGAATAATGCATTTCGGAAGTATAAAGCCCTATAATCTTTGGTATAGATGTGTTCTCTTGTGAAATAATAGCATTTTGAAGTCTAAAGCCCTATCATATGTGGTATAGATGTGTTCTCTTGTGAAATAATTGCATTTTGAAGTCTAAAGCCCTCCAATCATTAATCGAATGAAACCTCCTGCAATGGGGAAATAAAAATCATAATCTTGTACTCTATGTAGGAGAACATACTAGAACCACTGCACTAGAATGCCATCATGTAGTGAAGTTGATACAGAGTGAAAGTGAAACCACCCTCATGGAACACTTGTTTCGCCGCCAGGTGTGGCACTAAACAGGGCGAGGAAGACTACCGGCCACTGTTTGAGAACTTCATCCAGGACCTGCTGTCGACGGTGAACAAGCCTGAGTGGCCGGCCGCTGAACTGCTGCTGAGCCTCCTGGGCCGGCTGCTGGTGAGTAGCACCCTTCACTCGAGGAACCGGTGACGGTCATCGATCGTCTGTTGCACCCATAACGTACAACAGGCGATTGGTATCGGTATCAGTCCAGTATCTTCTTTTCTTTTTTTCTTTTTTTTTTCTTGATCTTTCCCCCCCTCCTTTTTCCTCCGATTTTCTCCCATCCCAATGTTAGTCGTTATGCCAATTCCCAATCCCCTTCCTGGTCGCTGCGCACTTACCCCCCACAGTCGGTCTGGGAGAGTGGAGGCTACCACGTGCTTCCTCCGACACACGTCTAGCCAATCAACCGCTTCTTTTCACCTGGCAGTGCGGACTCTCACTGAGAGGGTGTAACGTGTGGAAGGATCACACTACCCCCCTTAGATCCTATCCGCGCTGAGCAGGCGCCCCGACCGAACTGTAGGAGTCGCTGTTTACAACGACCTGGACCCACCCCGCCAGCTTTCCCACCCTCTAATACTGCCAATTGTATTAGTGTGAACGGCCAGCCAAGCTGGTGACAACCCCGGAGCTGTGAGCTGGATTCGAACAGGCGAATCCAGCATCTCCGGTGTTGGTGACGAACGCAATCTCCGCTACGCCACCTGACCGCCCACTCAGTCCAGTATCTTCTGACCTTTTCATACAGTTTCGTTTTGCTAAGTGAACAAAAGAACAACACTGGCAAGGACTTTAGTTTAAAGAGGAAATAGTGTGAATTTCTCTTTAATTTATACCTGTATCACTGTACATATTGATACTACAACTCAACTGTACATACAGAATACATTTTATACCACTTCATTATGTGGTATGTTTCGAACAATCAATATTGGTATTGGCCTTGAGAAACCATATCAGTGCAGTCCGTTACTGCCTGGCTACAAGTCCATGGCTAATGTCAGTGACGCCAGTAGGGCTGACCTTCGAATCTTTTTTGGAATTCGAAGCTTCGGGGCCGAGATTCGATTTTAATTTGAAGCTTCAAGATAAAACATTTATAAATAATAAATAATAAATAAAAAAAATTACATTGCCGTTGTCAGTGCTGTAAAGTTTAAACCTTTTTAAATCTTAGACAAACAAAACACTTTGCTTTCATGAAATATTGTAAGCCGTCATTTGAGGCTTTATAAAAGCTGCACAATGAACACAAATCTGTCAGTGCCGAGTCCGACCTCATCTAACAAAGAGAGCCAGAGTTGATTTTGCAAGATTTCTTTTTTTAATATATATATATATTTTTTAATTATAATTTTTTTTTTCATATTCGAATCCCATGCCCATCGAACGAAGCTTCGAAGTATTTTAAGACAGCCCTAGACGCCAGGCGTCGACTCCGCTGCCGATCGTTTGAAAGTTGCCCTTTCCTTCCTCCGCCCCAGGTGCACCAGTTCAGTAACAAGCAGACTGAGATGGCGCTCAGGGTGGCGTCGCTGGACTACCTGGGCACCGTCGCTTCTCGTCTGCGCAAAGACGCCGTCACCAGCAAGATGGACCAGCGCTCCATCGACCGCATCCTCCAGGAGGTGAGAGAGCGTTATTCACAGCACCGTCTGAAGGCACTCTGCCGGGGTGTTTCCTGTAAGTGTACTGTTGTTTATCTCTGAACCGCCCTCTGTAATTCCCCTGCTTTATTGATCTCAACCCAGACCCCTGGCAATGATGAGACCCAGCAGCTGCAGAAGGCCCTGTTGGACTACCTGAATGAAAACACGGAGAATGACACGTCTCTAGTGGTGAGTGTTTCTGTCTCTAGTCGTGAGTGTTTCTGTCTCTAGTGGTGAGTGTTTCTGTTGGACTACCTGAATGAAAACACGGAGACTGACCTGTCTCTAGTGGTGAGTGTTTCTGTCTCTAGTGGTGAATGTTTCTGTCTCTAGTGGTGAGTGTTTCTGTCTCTAGTGGTGAGTGTTTCTGTCTCTAGTGGTGAGTGTTTCTGTCTCTACTGGTGAGTGTTTCTGTCTCTAGTGGAGAGTGTTTCTGTCTCTAGTGGTGAGTGTTTCTGTCTCTAGTGGTGAGTGTTCTAGTGGTGAGTGTTTCTGTCTCTAGTGGTGAGTGTTTCTGTCTCTAGTGGTGAGTGTTTCTGTCTCTAGTGGTGAGTGTTTCTGTCTCTAGTGGTGAGTGTTTCTGTTGGACTACCTGAATGAAAACAGAGACTGACCCTGACTGTGTTTCTGTTGCACACACCGACCTGCAGAGATTATTAAGATGATCTTTTTGCTTGGACAACATGGTGTGAATGTTTCAAGTCTTGGTATATAGTACCCAGAGATAGGTTTGAGTAGCGACCATTCCAACAAGGATACTGGCCATTGAAAGCTATAGAGTTGTAGAATTTCAAGACGGAATTCAGAGAAAACCTTCCAAATAAGATAAGATAAGATATTACTTTATTGATCCATTGGGGAAATTCAGGCAGATCATAGCAGTATGGGGGAGGTACACGTATGGGCAGGGTAATAGTAGAAAGACATGAATATAGGCAATAAAACTTTATCTGAATATAGAAATATGAGAAAAATAAACTGTGTAAACAAAGGTGCAGATGAGGGTTCATCGGTTATATTATACATTACAATAAATATAGGCAATAAAGTATAATATATATTTGAATCCAAATATATATATATACAAAGATTAAAGTAAACAGTATATACAAGGTGCAGTATACACAAGGTACCCTAACTGGCATGATATATGTCAAACGTTGTAGTCTGTGCAGGTTTTAGTGGTTCAGAGTCGGACACACAAAAAAAGACAAAAACCTGAAAGGTATATAGCACCTCGCCTTGGTAAGTTCCAAGCCTTTTAGTAATGTATATTTTAAGTCTCTGTATATAGTGATGTGATGGATTGTTAACAGCATTCTCTTAACATTGGTTCGTGTCGTCCTCCAGTTCTCCAGGAAGTTCTACATCGCCCAGTGGTTCAGGGACACTACGACTGAGATGGAAAAGGCCATGAAGAGTCAGAACAAGAAGGGTGAAGACTCGTCAGAAGGCCAGCGGCACACCAAGGATGTCGAGTCCACCGGGGACATCATGCAGAGGGCCGAGGCCCGGAAGAAGTACCTCCGCAAGATCATCAGGACGGCACCGTCGCAGTTCCAGACACTGAGGTGGGCGTCGCTCGCACTGTTGTTCACGTTTACTGTTGCCTAGGGATGCACCGCTAACCGTATGGACCTATTTAAAAACCCGCCCCCTGTTCTCCATCCTTGTCGAAAGCAACTGTGGAGGATCGAGAAAAGAGAGTGGGTTTGAGATTCGGTTGTTAAGTCTGATGCCACGTGTGACGTATATTTATGTCCGGGAGATACTAGGAGCATGTTCCCTCAAACGGTATGACTCAGATCTATTAAGACAACAAGGGACACAGCACTGAGGCGTGTGTAAAAAGACCAGAGCCTCAGCCAATGCAGGAAGCTTGGCCCCGGAAACTGTTTATTGATAAGATAAGATAAGATATTCCTTTATTCATGGCATCATAGCAGCGAGGGGGAGGGGAGGTGCAGGTAGTAAAAACAAGCAGTGTAAACAATATAACAAGTAGGGCTGCAACGATTAGTCGACGAGAAATTGTTGCGTCGATTAGTCATTAAAAAAAAATATTATAATTTTTTTTTTTTTTTTTTTGCACTACCTATCTTTGTGAAAGTGGCTTTTCAGCTCTGGTCCAGCCAGCTGAAGACTTCTTAGCTTAACATAACAGACCGACAGTAAGTTTGGGGGAACTAATGGGATAACTGGGAATGTTGTTTGGTCCTGACAAGAGTCTCAAGCAACTCTGAGGTCATGCTCAATGTCCAATCTGTTCCTCTGCTCTGTCTTCAGCTGGACCAGAGCTGAGAAGCCACTTTCACAAAGATGGGTAGTGCAAAAAATAAATAATTTTTTTTAATTTTTTTTTGTTTGTATATAATTGTTTTTCGATTAGTCGACGGGGGGGGGGGGGGGGGGGTGTATGAGTCTGTGACTGAACGTGCTTCTCATCTTGACTAGTTCGTCGTAGAGGGGGTGGGACTGAGGGATTCTCCAGGATAGCAGCCAGCTTCCTTCTCATCCCCCTCTCTGCCATCACCTCTAGTCTGACCAGCTCGACTCCCACCACGGAGCTAGCCTGGATAGCTTGGAAGGTCCATACGTCACGACTTAACAACCGAATTGGATATCCGGCCGATATCAGACTAAAACTGGGTATTTGATATAAGATCCAATACCAACAGCCGTATCAATTATGTCAAATAGATTCTCTACATTTTTGACAAATGGAAGCGTGTTACAGGTCTCGAAAGGAGAACATTGATATGTCATACATTTTTTTTGTCCAATGACTCCAAACAAATGTTCTAAATCTATACTGTTATGTAAAGCTTGTGGATCAGATTGATACCCAGTGTTGGTTGAAACTAAGTTCAGGACTCTTGAGTCTATATGGGCAGCAGTGGTCATCAAGTAAGTGGCGTCAGTGCATCCCTGCTGCTGTGGTGCCCTCTCTCTCTGAGTGTTTAAACAGTCTGTCTGACTTCCTTTCAGGATGAACTCTGACACTGTGGACTATGAGGACTCCTGTCTAATCGTCCGATATTTGGCCTCTATGAGGCCGTTCGCGCAGAGCTTTGATATTTATTTAACACAGGTAAGAGAGATGGTTCAACGTATCCAAGAGCAGGAGATTACTGTGCTGCGAGTTTATGATTTATGATTCTATTACTAATGTCTTAATTATTATCACATATAATCCTTTTTACATATCTGTAGATACTAGATCTATATCTGTACATATCCCTTACCTACTCTTACTAGTTACACTGCTGGCTAGTATGACTTACTACCATAGTTGTCTTTATACCTGTATCACTGTACATATTAATACTACAACTCTGTACATACATCTGATTAGCACTATACTCAGTAGTACTCATTTATATGTCTTATTCCCAGCGTAATCACCCGTACATTGTATATTACTGTTGCACTTTACTGTTACATTTGCACTCTGGTCGGATGCCAAACTTCTTTTAGTTGTGCTGTACTTGATCTGTACGATGACCATACATTTGAATCTAATGTAATTCATTCCTTTCCCCGTCTGCCCTCCCCTCCCCCTGCAGATCCTGAGAGTGCTGGGCGAAAGTGCGATCGCGGTCAGAACCAAAGCCATGAAGTGTCTGTCTGAGGTGGTGGCTGTGGATCCTAGTATCCTGGCCCGGGTGAGTCTGCCAACTCGACACCGTGCACGCACCCCCCCTCCCCCCGACCCGTAACACTTTCATAGCTGTTTAGATCACATCTGCTTCTGCCCTTGACGCGTCTCCTCCTCCTCCTCCTCCTCCTCAGTCGGACATGCAGCGCGGCGTCCACGGCCGCCTGATGGACAACTCGACCAGCGTGCGCGAGGCCGCGGTGGAGCTGCTGGGGCGCTTCGTGCTGAGCAGGCCGCAGCTCACGGAGCAGTACTACGACATGCTCATCGAGAGGATACTGGTAAACACCGCACGCCACACCTCAAGTTTCAAGTTTCTTTATTAGTTGTCACACAAAAATACAGAATACTTTTATATGAAATGCTTCTTTCTGTTTTGCTTCTGAGAGTGTGCTAGATAAAAATAGTATAAAAAATAAATAAAAAAAAAAGTATAAAATAAGTATAAAATAAAAAGTCAAGTACGTAAACAAGTGTAAACAAAAGTGTTCAATTTGGACACCTGGAGGACACCTGGAGTATGTGGCTGTTTTTTTTTCTTTTATTATAATAAAAAAATAAATAAAACTGAGCTGCACTGTGAGTAACGGGTGGGAACCCGTGACAGAGCGGGGGGGGGGGGGGGGGGGCTTTTAAGACCAGGGACGCTTCCAGCTGAAAGTTCACTCTAAGTGTAAGAGTTCAGCTGAGGTAAAATCCTCCCTCTCCACACTGCCACCTAAAGGTCACAGGGAGAACTGCAGGCCATTTGACAAATTAATGGAAAGTGAATCTGCTAGTACTCATTAAAGGTGTAAAGTTTAAAGAAACCCCCTACTACTCATCAGTGAACCGTAACTTAGTCTGCCATCTTCAGCACCCTTCTCATTTCATTACTCTTCATTTCATTGGTCAGGTTAACCGTTTAATAAATATACATTCCATTGTATGCCGGTAATTGACTATATATACAGGTGCATATGACACAACATGCAGGGGGGAAAAAGTGATCTTAAAGTGACCTCCTCCTCCGTCCCCCTCTCTCTGCAGGACACGGGCATCAGCGTGCGGAAGAGGGTCATCAAGATCCTGAGGGACATCTGCCTGGAGCAGCCCGACTTCCAGAAGATCACGGAGATGTGCGTGAAGATGATCCGAAGAGTTAACGACGAGGAGGGGATCAAGGTGTGTGTGTGTTTCCAGCCGATGCCTCTTCTGATCCAGACACGCTAGTTATTTCTACAGACGGAAGACATGTTGTAGGGCAACATGTGGGACGACAGTGGCTCAGGAGGTAGAGCAGTCGCCTGGTAATCGGAAGGTTCCCAGTTCGATTCCAGCTCCTCCTGTCCTTGAGCAAGACACTTAACCCCTAACTGCTCCTGATGAGCATGTCGGCACCTTGCATGGTTCGCCTCCGCCGTCGGTGTGTGAATGTGAGTGAATGAGTTGTAAAGCGCTTTGGCTAAAAGCTGTTGTATAAATGCAGTCCGTTTACCATGTTTCGACCTTTGCCCTCCGTAGAAACTGGTGAACGAGACGTTCCAGAAGCTGTGGTTCACCCCGACGCCCAATCACGACAAAGACGCCATGACCAGGAAGATCCTCAACATCACAGACGTGGTGAGAGCCGGCGGTCCAAGCGTGTCCTCTAGAAACATGTTCATTAAATCTTACTAGACTATATTATATGTAATAATACAGCAAACGCAGAGGTGCGCTTGGTATGCGATTTCACGTTGACGAGTTTACGTGAATATGAGCAAACTCGCACAAGTACATTGGAAATTGTATGACGCTAGTGCAGTGCCCGTTTGGAACGGGGCTGACCCTCGAGAACCGCTCATCCAATCGACTTTTTGCGCTCGACGCGGCACTCCCTCTGGTCCTCGGCGATACACGCGCCCAGTGTCAAGTCGATCGGATGGACGGTTATCGGCATATGCAAAGGATGGTGAGGATGGATGTACAGGCGCAGAGAGATTCCTTCCGTTATAGTTCGATTATCTGCCGCCCTGCTATATGCAAGCAAGCTGGGACGCTGTCCTGGCCTAGATATACTTAGATGTTGGTGTAGAGGCGAGCGAGTACCAAATAATCCTCACTCCGTCTGTATACAATGGACAGGATGTACTGTAATACTGGTGTGTGTGTGAGAGTGGGGACTAAAGAACTGAACATAACAGTTCGAACGGGAAAGTGTTTGGCCTGTTTCACCGTCGTAATCGGAATCTTCTGTCATTCTCTGATTCTTATCTCGCAGGTGTTGGCGTGCAAAGACACGGGCTATGACTGGTTTGAGGCGCTGCTCCAAAACGTGAGTCTCTCTACTACGCTAAGCTCGTCGTCTCCGCTTACATCACGCTTTACATTTTTTTATTTTAATTTTTATTTAAACTTTTTTTTTATTGAATTTTCCATTATTCATACAATCTTTTTACATGTTTTCCACATCATATGATACAAAAACAAAACTACACATTTTTCATACCGTCTTTTTATATGTTTTCTACATCACATCATTGTGATTTAAAACTAAAAGGGTAGGAAAACCAACCATAAAAACAAAACAAAACAAAAAAATATATATATCATATATGAAATAATAATAAATAACAATAAAAAAATAAAATACAAAACCCAAAAGAAAAGAAAAAAATTAAAAAAAAAATAAACACAAAGAAAGTTACAGTCTTCTAGCACATCCCTCACCCTGATCATATAATCAGTTGTTACATGTTACCGTTATCTATGGCCTATCTACTGTATAATTATAAAATTTTAAACGTTTTGCATTTTCTAAAATCTCAAAAGAGTTTCTGCTTTCCTATATCTGTAATGTGTGCGTTCCTGCTTTGTATGTTTTCTCACCACGTCTTTGACTCTTCAGCTGCTGAAGACTGAAGAGACTGCGTCTTATAAACCAGCCAGGAAGGCCTGCGTTCAGTTGGTGGACAATCTAGTGGAACACATGCTGAAATACGAAGAGTCTCTTTCTGGTAAAAGAAAAAAAATATTTCATGCTATTTGGGAAGTTTTGTATCAAGTTCTCTCTCTCTCTCTCTCTCTCTCTCTCTCTCTCTCTCTCTCTCTCTCTGTCTCTCTCTCTCTCTCTCTGTCTCTGTCTCTGTCTCTGTCTCTCTCCCTCTCTCTCCCTCTCCCTCTCCCTCTGTCTCTGTCTCTCTCTCCGTCTCTGTCTCTGTCTCTCTCTCTCTCTCCCCCTACTTGTGATTTTGCTGCTTACAGTGGTTGGTGTTCTGTGTTTGTGTTTCAGACTGTGAGAACAAAGGTGTGAACTCTGGCCGCTTGGTGTCCTGCATCACCACCCTCTACCTGTTCAGCAAGATAAGGGCTCAGCTAATGGTCAAACATGCAATGACCATGCAGCCTTATCTGACCACCAAGTGCAACGTAAGTCTTTTGCATATCCGTTTGAATTTGACACACTCTTGCACTGGGGGAATATGCTGACAGGGTGAATTCAAGAAGCAACCGACTCATTTGTAGAGCTCTAGGGCCATCTAGTGGTGGGCCACTGAAAGCACAAGAGTTTATCATCAAAGCGTTCAAAAAAAAATTTTTTTTTGGGTAGAATCTGTGATTCAAGCTGTAACCTCTAGGCGAAAGATGACAACACGGTACTGCGCTTTGTTTGCGGTTTTTGTCTAATTGGATTGGACTTCAGTGGGTATGGGGGTGGGGGGGTTGCTCCTGCTGGCCACACCTCAGGCTCTGCCAAGAGGGGTCTGGAGAAACTCACAGTATAATGAGTTACTAAACTTCAACCCACACGTCAGACCAAAACAAAAGAGTAAACAAAGCGCAGTACCAAGCGGGGCTCTTTTGCCTAGAGGTCGCTGTTTGACGGCATTATGGATTTATATCTTAAGTATTTCGGCTGGTCGTGGAATATCTACAATGACTTCTTTTGTGATGAGATTTTCCAGGGAAGTCGTTTCGTGGAACTTTTTCAAATGGGTCACTTTACAGGAATATACCAGCATGTGTTTTACATAGTGCTGTCAATAGATAAAAAAAATTAACTACGGTAATTAATCTCACAATTTTCTGTAATTAATCTAGATTAAAAATAGCTTTTTTTTTTTTTTTTTTATACTTAAGACCGAAGCTTGAACAGATATTTACTTGAGTAAAATCATGGAATTATTGTAAAATCAACACAAAGAAAGTATATTTAGATTCAAAGACTATTTTAATAGCTTTCTTTGAATACAGTTTCTCTCCTGTGAAATACAAATGTTCAACAAAACCATCAACATTGACTCAGCTAGACCTCTTTCTTATATCCGTGGCTCTAAGATTGAAGATTTTTCACTCCATAAATTAATCTAGATTGATTTATTTTAATGCTTTAATAAATTTAAATTAATCTCCAGAGTTAAAACATTCATTTTGACAGCCCTACAACTCGTATATATTACTTGCATTAAATCACTCTCAGCTATATTATATTGCCAATTTTCCACAGCAAGCCCAACTGTAGTGGAAACCAATTGTAACTGTTCATCAATTTAGAGCTTTTCTGAGATGAAAGCCAACACGTTCAAAACGCTACAACGTGCTCATGGAACGTTATGGATCTTTTACACGAGGACCAGGGTGGGACCTCGGTTCATATGTTCCAGCCGGGCTTCGGGGGCCGTGCGTATAGCAGTCATCATCATCTCTGTGCGTTTCCTCTCCTCTCAGACCCAGAGTGACTTCATGGTGATCTGCAACGTGGCCAAGATCCTGGAGCTGGTGGTTCCTCTGATGGAGCATCCCAGTGAGACCTTCCTCACGACCATAGAGGAGGACCTGATGAAGCTCATCATCAAATACGGCATGACGGTCAGTCTAGTTTTGCAACCTCTGGTTTCTCAGGAAATATAGGAGGCGATACATGTTCAGTTAGCTTTACGCTATATTAATGTAACTTTACGATTTCGGCATCTCTCCTCGCAGGTTGTCCAACACTGTGTGAGCTGCCTGGGAGCCGTCGTGAACAGGGTCACACACAACTACAAGTTTGTCTGGGCTTGTTTCAATCGCTACTACGGTAAGACTTTATTTATATAACCTTTATTCTACCAGGCAGGTAAATTAAGAACAAATCAAAGAACTAATCTATGGATTTTTACAGCTAACAACCACTAGGGGACCTCCTAAATCTATGGATTTTACAGGTTACAGTCCACCACCTTTAACTCTATGGGCTCTATGGCTGGTCAGACAGACAGCGTAATGAAGGAGTGGCTGAATTGAGTGCTACGTCAAGCGCCCTGGAGGATTCTTTCGCCAAAAAAAAGCTTTGCTCGTTTTGGACAGCATGAGGGCCCATATAACAGAGTCTGTGAGAGCAGCCATCAAGAGCACAAACTCAATTCCAGCTGTGATTCCTGGGGGCACAACGAAGCATCTGCAGCCACTTGACATCAGTGTCAATCGTGCGTTCAAAGTGGCACTACGCGTTCAGTGGGAGGCGTGGACGACTAGCGGCGATAAATCATTCACCAAAACTGGTCGCATGCGAAAAGCAACTTTCGCTCAAGTTTGCGAGTGGATCCTGACAGCGTGGAGGAGTGTCAAAACATCCACGATCACCAGCCATCTCTTTCACGACAATCCCCTCTGTGCACGAACCCTTACATGGTAATTAAACATTAAAACACCTGCAGCGTATAGTCCAGTGCGGCTTATATATGTACACATCATTCAATTTAGCTGCTGCGGCTTATATTCAGGTGCGCCTTATAGTCCGAAAATTACGGTAATTAAAACATGCATCAAACAAACAACCAAATAAAATGACATGGTATGTAATACATGAAACAGAACAGATTACTGTTAAATGGCTGGGTGACAGAAACAAACTCTGCTTCCTTATATAAACCTAGTGTAGAGACGACGGCGGTGGATATGTTCTTTCGGTAGCTTCTCACTGTGTGTGTGTGTGTGTGTGTTGCTCTGACCAAGCTAGAGACATAGCTTCTCACTGTGTGTGTGTGTGTGTGTGTGTGTGTGTGTGTGTGTGTGTGTTGCTCTGAACAAGCTGAAGATGTAGCTTCTCACTGTCGAGTCGAGTCATCTTTATTTCTATAGCACATTTACAAATGACTAAAGCCAAACCAAAGTGCTTCACAGGTACATGATAAAAACACATACACTACAGTAATAAGTAAACAAAAAATACACCAAAATTACAGAAAAGGTACTGTACAATTAAGAAAAACAAGAACAAGGTGCAATATAAAAGAGACAAGACATTTGATAAAAACAGCAAAAGTGGCAGGCTAACTCTGGTCAAAGGCCCTGGAAAAGAGGTGCGTTTTGAGCAGTGATTTAAAAGCCTCTAGGCTCTGGACAGATCTTATGTGGGGGAGGCTGTTCCAGAGCCGAGGGGCAGCAGCAGTGAAGGCTCTGTCTCCCCTGGTTTTGAGCCTGGTCCTATAGGCACCTCCAGCAGCAGCTGGTCAGCAGACCTTAGAGCTCTGGATGGGGTGTGGTGATGCAGGAGCTCAGCTTTCATCACCACAGTGTGTGTGTCACAACTGTGTGTGTGTGTGTTGCTCTGTCCAAGCTAGAGACGTAGCTTCTCACTGTGTGTGTGTGTTGCTCTGCAGGCGCTCTGACCAAGATGAAGACGCAGCCCCAGGAGGAGCCCAACAGCTCTGCTCAAGCTGCTAATAAACCTGCCCTGCTGCGCTCCCTGTTCACTGTGGGGGCGCTGTGTCGACACTTTGACTTCGACCAGGAGGAGTTCAAGGGTACAAACAAGGTAAACACACAGGCAGACCTTTCAGCCTCGGTGTGAAGAACTGTGTGGGGGGGGGGGGGGGGGGGGGGCTTGACTTTATTATACTTTTTTATTATTGGAATTTATTTATTTTTGCTTGATATTCTTTGATTAATTCACCACTGCTCGTCTCCTTACGGTATCTCCTAGGTGATTATCAAGGACAAAGTGTTGGAGCTTCTACTGTACTTCACCAAGCATGAAGACGAGGAGGTCCAGACCAAGGCCATCATCGGTCTAGGTACGTTTATCTTTTTACCCTCTTGCCAGGCCGTCATTTTAATAATTTTGGTTAAATAAAAATTATTATAAAACTGATTTTATATGTCTGCACTTTATGTGCTCAGTCTTTTTTCTCTTGTGAAGCACTTTGAGCTGCAGTTTCTGTATGAAACGTGCTATACAAATAAAGTGTATTATTAAATGAATAAATGTTCTGCCTCTCCATTGTCCCTCTCCAGGGTTCCAGTTCATTATGCACCCGGAGCTGATGTTTGTGCAGGACGTGAAGTCTCTGTACAACGACATCCTGTCCGACAGGAAGAGCTCGATCAACCTGAAGATCCAGGTGCTGAAGAACCTGCAGAACTACCTCTCGGAGGAGGACTCTCGCATGCAGGATGCCGACCGCGACTGTGAGTCTAAACATCCAGACTCTTCATCACATAGCCAGACCCCTCTCTCTCTCTCTCTCTCTCTCTCTCTCTCTCTCTCTCTCTCTCTCTCTCTCCACACTATGTTAGCACTGTGCAGGAGGGACGTATGGTAGGACCCACTTGTGCAGCGTGATTTTTTTCCGTAGCCTCTGTTTCCGACGACGCTCTCTGATTGGCTAGGCCGCATACAGCGAAGAAGAAAATACCCTCTCTGATTGGTTTAGCTCCGAAGGGTCTTTTCCGCCTTGTACATATATTCTCTGCTTCGAAGTGGTTATGCTTAGGCATTCTTTCGAAGTGGTTATGCTTAGGCCCTCTTTCGAAGTGGTTATGCTTAGGCATTCTTTTGAAGTGGTTATGCTTAGGCCCTCTTTCGAAGTGGTTATGCTTAGGCATTCTTTCGAAGTGGTTATGCTTAGGCATTCTTTCGAAGTGGTTATGCTTAGGCATTATTTCGAAGTGGTTATGCTTAGGCATTCTTTCGAAGTGGTTATACTTAGGCATTCTTTTGAAGTGGTTATGCTTAGGCATTCTTTCGGTGTGGTTATGCTTAGGCCCTCTTTCAAAGTGGTTATGCTTAGGCATTCTTTCGAAGTGGTTATGCTTAGGCATTCTTTCGGTGTGGTTATGCTTAGGCCCTCTTTCAAAGTGGTTATGCTTAGGCATTCTTTCGAAGTGGTTATGCTTAGGCATTCTTTCGGTGTGGTTATGCTTAGGCCCTCTTTCGAAGTGGTTATGCTTAGGCATTCTTTCGAAGTGGTTATGCTTAGGCATTCTTTCGAAGTGGTTATGCTTAGGCATTCTTTCGAAGTCGTTATGCTTAGGCCCTCTTTCGAAGTGGTTATGCTTAGGCATTCTTTCGACGTGGTTATGCTTAGGCATTCTTTCGAAGTGGTTATGCTTAGGCCCTCTTTCGAAGTGGTTATGCTTAGGCCCTCTTTCGAAGTGGTTATGCTTAGGCATTCTTTCGAAGTGGTTATGCTTAGGCATTCTTTCGAAGTGGTTATGCTTAGGCATTCTTTCGAAGTGGTTATGCTTAGGCATTCTTTCGAAGTGGTTATGCTTAGGCATTCTTTTGAAGTGGTTATGCTTAGGCATTCTTTCGAAGTGGTTATGCTTAGGCATTCTTTCGAAGTGGTTATGCTTAGGCATTCTTTCGAAGTGGTTATGCTTAGGCATTCTTTCGAAGTGGTTATGCTTAGGCCCTCTTTCAAAGTGGTTATGCTTAGGCATTCTTTCGACGTGGTTATTCTTAGAGTTAGGGTTAGGGTTAGCCAATCAGAGAGCGTCTTTTTCTTCTTCGCTGCAATCAAAGAGCGTCTTCGCTCACAGAGGCTACGGTAAAAAATCACGCACACACAAAATACGACTTGCAAAATAGCATTGGAGGAGAAATGTTTCTTCATAAACATTTTCCACCATGAGACTGTAATTTGCTAGCTTGAATACTTATTGTTGTTGTTTTTGTTGATTCTGTTGCCGGGGATTTAGAAAACGGTGAGGGAAAAGGAAGTTGCAGACAGAAATAGTCCGATGGGAGGCTTAATATGCTCAACATCCTGTGAATCAGACTACATAGACATCATCACTGCACATTTATCAGCATTATTCATCCAGAATGATGAGAGGAAACTGAATCTTCTCCAGGGGGGAAGTGAATTGTCAACAGCATTACATGGTGATAGATGGAAAACGATGTACAAAGGCAGATTAAAACCTAAACATTTTAAATATATATTATAAGAATATAATATGAAAATGATACAAGGATGTAGAAACACACGTTTAGGCACAGGATTCCTATTTACATCCTGTTACATATGTATGAACCTGTGGATATAGTAGAATAGAACATCCAATCAATTGGAAATCTACTACAATATTTTTTTTATTAAATGTTTTTATAGATTTGAATGACGGAAATCTATTTATGAATTTTCCAGGAGGTTTCGATATCAATTCTCTGCTCATTTTATACCTGTCTATAATTATGTAAATGTTACGCTCACTTTATGCCTATGTGTATTTTGTGTGTACATCACTGCTGTGAAGAATTCAGCTGCAATTCTTGTATTGAAAGGTGCTATACAAATAAGGTTTATTATTTAGTATTATTAATATTATTATTATTATTATTATTATTCTCCATCCTCACATTGACCTCTTTCCTGAGGGCAGGATTTGAGATCAGGTCAGTTGATCCCTCCTCCGTCTGTCTTCCCAGGGAAGAAGCTGGAGAAGAAGGAGGACCTGAAGGAGATGGCCGATCTGGCGTCGGGGATGAGCAGCTCCATCATGCAGCTCTACCTGAAGCAGGTGCTGGAGGCCTTCTTCCACACGCAGTCCAACGTCAGACACTTTGCCCTCAATGTCATCGCGCTGACGCTCAACCAGGGCCTCATCCATCCTGTACAGGTATGCTCTCAAAGTCTCACCCCCCCCCCCCCGAGCTCACTCTCGACGGCGGTCCGGTAAGGACGGAACTCGAGCTTTTAGTGATGCACGATATATCGGCCGATATGGCAGTTTTTTTACACATTGGTATCGGTCCGATATCAAGATAGGGCCCATATGGCCCGATATTTACAAAAAAAATTATGTATAGGCAATATATTTTTTTTTTGTCTTTTTTTGGCCTTAAAATAGTTTCAAAAATATCAGTCATTTCTGAAAATAAGTTACAAAAGTTAAAAAAAAAAATGCGTTTTGGAAAATAGCTCTTTATTTGATTATTATAAAAAAGTGTTTTCTATACAGAGATATCGACATCGGTAAATATCGGTATCGGCCAGAACAGCAATATTAATATCGGTTATCGGTTTCGGCCACAGTTTTCACATCGGTGCATCACTACGAGCTTTCTAAAGAACGGACTGTGTCGAATTCTCACAATGGCTTTAACCTCACTCCAGACACGGATCAATCCTGGGGCCACTCAAAGCACTTGAGTCATGAATTGAATTGAAAGATGATATTCGCTGACTCGTTCGCCCTTTTTTCTTTTTCTCCTCCCAGTGTGTGCCCTACTTGATCGCCATGGGAACGGACCCAGAGCCCATTATGAGGAACAAGTCGGATCAGCAGCTCGTGGATATCGACAAGAAATACACGGGCTTCATCCACGTGAGTTTCCCGGCACAGTGCTGCTCACCGCGAGGGGGGGTGACGGTGGCTCTGGAGGCAGAGCGGTCGTCTGGTAATCCGGAGGTTCCCGGTTCGATTCCCGCCCCTCCTCCCGGGTAGCGTGTCGAAGTGTCCTTGAGCAAGACACTTAACCCCTAACTGCTCCCGATGAGCAGGTAGGCGCCTTGCATGGTTGCCTTTGCCGTCGGTGTGTGAATGTGTGGGTGAATGGGTAAAATGTGAGGAACAAAATTGTAAAGCGCTTTGGATGAAAGCTGCTATATAAATTCAGTCCATTTACCATTTAACTACCACATGGTCCCTAATGACCACCACAACCCACTGTACTTGGATGGTAAGCGAGAGAGGGATAGAGAACTGATGAACATTATTACTCAGCTGAAAAGAGTTGTACCCTGACAGATTGTACTGACAGAACTTGTAAGTTGCTTTGGATAAAAGCGTAAATGTAAAATGTAAGAGAAGCCAGAGGATGAAGACCTTAGAAAGAGGTCGAGGAAGGTCAAGGAGAGGCATCTGTTTGTACTAGACCTCCCCCCTGCCGGACCAGGCTGTACACTCTACCTCCCCCTACTCCCCTGCTTGATGTGAGCTCCAGATATTGACCTATGCTACATAGTACATGCCCAAATGCAGTCCGTTCACCGTGACTCTTGTGAAACGGTACGTGAGGGAATGTCGAGGCTGTGTGTGACGTGACGTGACGTGTCTCCTCTGCGTGTCTAGATGAAGGCCGTAGCTGGGATGAAGATGTCCTACCAGGTGCAGCAGGCCATTGCCACGGACGGAGGTACGATGATCCGAGGCTACCGCCAGGAGGAGACCACCACCGCCCTCTGCTCCCACCTCTTCTCCATGGTCCGGGGGAACCGGTCGCACAGGCGGGCTTTCCTCATCTCGCTGCTCAACATGTTCGATGACAGCTCCGTAAGTTTGCCCCCCCCCCCTCCCCACACACACAGACACCCGAGAAGTGTGTCTTAATCGACCACAATTTGCTTCCGTGGCGACCTTGAATTTACCAATCTTGGTCGTTTCCCCACATTCTTTATTTTAATAGAAAAGTTTTACATGGTTCCCATTGAGAACCCGACGTAGAACGTACATCATGCATGGATTTTAAATCCTGAAAAGTTTTTTCAGAGATACAGGCTTTTAACTCGACAGCAAAGATATATTCTTTTGTAAAGAAGAGTTGAACAGTTGGTTAACCCTTTCACTGCCACAATACAGAATGTTAACCCTCTCACTGCCACACGACAGCAGGTTAATCCTTTCACTGCCACACGACAGAAGGTTAACCCTTCGACTCCGGCTGTCGGCGTTGCCTCCGGCTTGGGCCAGCCGTCATACTAACTCAATTGGCAGAGTTAGAGGGTGGAAGTCGATGGGTGGTAATCTGGACGTTGTGGACAGCGACTCCTACAGGTCGGTTGGGGGACGCCTGCACAGCAGAGACAGGAAGTGGCGGGGGTAGTGTGAGCCTCCCACACGTTACACCTCGCCAATGAGAGTCCGCGCTGGCAGGTGAAAAGATGTGACAGGCTGCCTCCTCGTGTACCGGAGGGGACACGTGATGCAAGGCTTCTATCCTCCCTACAACCGGCCAGTGGGGGGCATATGCGAGCAACGTTCAATACAGGGGAGGGTAGAATTGGCACTGTGGAATTGGGATGGGAGATTTTTTTTTTTTAAAGTGGATAAAAAAAAAATAAGGTTAACCCGTCGGTAGTGTGATAGTAAAGGGTTAACCTTCTCTGAAAGTAATGGATGTTATATCTCTCCCCGCTCCTCCCCCTGCAGAAGACGGAGGTGAACATGATGCTGTTTGTGGCAGACAACATGGCCTACTTCCCCTACCAGACCCAGGATGAGCCCCTCTTCATCATGCACCACATCGACATCACGCTGTCCGTCTCCGGGAGCAACCTGCTGCAGTCCTTCAAGGAGGTGCAGAAAACACTGCAGGGAACCTGCATCACAGCGGTCAAAGGATTAGCCTCCCTCTCTCTGTTACTGTGTGTCTCTCTCTCTCTCTCTCTGTCTCCCTATCTATCTGTGTGTCTCTCTCTCTGTCTCCCTATCTGTATCTCTGTGTCTGTGGTCTCTCTCTCTTCTCCTCTCCTATCTGTATCTGTGTGTCTCTCTCTCCTCTCTCTCACACAATCTATCTGTGTGTCTCTCTCTCCTCTCTGTCTCCCTATCCGTATCTGTGTGTGTCTGTCTCCCTAGCTGTGTGTCTCTCTCTCTCCCCTCTCTCTGTGTCTCCCTATCTGTATCTCTCTCTCCCCCGATCCGTGTCTCTCTCTCCATCATAAAACTTGTGCCTTCTAGCCAGATGAATCCTTCATGTCTCGTTCAGAATCCCAACCGTGTGTTCTTGACTGACCTCGCTCTCTCGTTTCCAGTCCCTATGCAAGCAGCCGATACGGCAGGAGGAGGAAAAGAAGGAGCAGCAGCAGAAGAAGAAGAAAAAGAAGAAGAAGAAGAAGAAGACTAAGAAGAAGAAGAAGAGGCCCAGGGAGAGGAAGTACTGCTCTGAGGACGAGGAGGACGAGCAGAACAGCAGCAGCAGCAGCAGCAGCAGTAGCAGCAGCAGCAGTAGCAGCAGCAGCAGCAGCAGCAGCGAGGAGGAGGAGAAGGAGAAGGAGGAGAAGAAGCCAAAGAAGACCACCCGAGCCGTGGAGTCCGCATCGGACTCTGACATCGACGACGTGGATAAGGTCATGGAGCGTCTGCCCGACAACCCCGTGCCCCTGCTGGACTTCGCCAGGGAAGTCCAGGGAATCCTGCTGCTGCTGGTCCTGAAGCAGCACCTGAAGAACCTCTTCGGCCTCACAGAGATGTAAGATGTTCCTTTATTGATCCCCTCTGGGAAATTCAGGTGTCATAGCAGCATGTGGGAGGAAGGGGGAGGGGTACAGGTATGGGCAGGGTAAAGACATAAATATAGTAGTGATGCACGATATATTGGCCGATATGGCAGTTTTTTTTACACATCGGTATCGGTCCGATATCAAGATAGGGCCGATATGGGCAGATACTGTATATAAAAAAATAAAAACTTTATAAAATAATAAATTCTTATCTTTTTTTTTCTTCTTTTTACATGTTTTGGCCTTAAATAGTTTCAAAAGTTACAAAACTAAAAAAAAAAATGCGTTTTGGAAAATAGCTCTTTATTTGATTATCATAAAAAAGTGTTTTCTATACAGCGATATTGACATCTGTAAATATCGGTATCGGCCAGAACAGCAATATTAATATCGGTTATCGGTATCGACCACAATTTTCACATCGGTGCATCACTAAAATATAGGCAATGAAATTAGATCTGAATACAAAATAAAAAACAGTGTAACCAATATAATTAACTCTGAATACAGAAATATGAGGAGGAAATAAACGGTGTAAGCAATATAATTAACTCTGAATATAAAAATATGAGAAATTAAATAGTGTAAACAAAGGCGCAGATGAGGGTCTGTATGCCTTTAAACATCGGTTCTATTATACGTTACAATAAATATACCGGTAGGCAATAAAGAATTTTAATGTGAATATATACTATGAGTAAGAGTAAAAGTAAACAGCCTCAGTTTGGAGGAACAAGACTCATACATACACACACACAACACACAGGGCAAACAAAGCTTGTGTGACTGAATAAATAATTACTGTTAATTATTACTGTTCCAAGGCGGCTACGTGGCGTAGTGGGCAAGGCGCTCGCCACGAAATCTGGAGACGCTGGGCTTGCCTGTTCGAGCCCAGCGCTCCACATTTGCTTTCAGTTTAGCTGGTCGTCCGTACTAATACACATTGGCCGTATTAGGGGGTGGGAAACTGATGGGTGGGGATCGGGCGTTGTGGACAGCGACTCCTACAGGTCGGTTGGTGCGCCTGCGCAGTAGAATCAGGAAGTGTCGGGGGCAGCGTGAGCCTCCCACGCGTTACTCCTCGCCACTGAGAGATCGAGCTGCGCAGGTGAAAAGATGCGACTGCTGTTACCTCAAGTACCGGAGGGGACTCGTGCTATGTATGACTTAGTCCACATTGCAGCCGGCTTGTGGGAGGCAAGAAACAGCGTTCGTGACAGGGGAGGGTTGAATTGGATGATACGAAATTGGGATGGGAGAAAATATAGAAAATGGGAGAAAAAGTGGATCAAAAAAAATTATTACTGTTCCAATGAAGTTTCTTTGGTCATGAACTGAACCCGTCTTTCCTCGCGCCGTAGCAAAATCCAGAAGTATTCGCCAACGGAGGCTGCGAAGGTGTACGACAAGGCGGTGAGCAGGAAGTCCAAGGTTCACTTCAACCCTCGGCAGACGCTCAACTTCCTCAACAGCGACCTGAGCGGCGCTGACCTCAGCTTCGAGATCAAGAAGAATATCGTCAAGCAGTACCTAGACGTAAGCGTTGAATAATGTCCCAATACAGTACCGCAGTATTGCATTTCTTTGATGTTTTGAATAGGGATGGGCATACATTTTCGGATATTCATAAACTCTTTTTTATAGTTTGTCATATCTTTCATAAATTATATATATATATATATATATATATATTCGCTTGTTTTTACCGGAATCTACACTGTGTAGTGTATTGAGAGGGACTCTAATTAACTCTTACACTGCTGAACGGCATGCTGGGTACAGGTATCTACTATCTAGCTAGCCAGGTAGCATAACAGTTGGGAGAACAGAAAAGTGTGATTTTCGTTTTAGTATTAAAATAGTTCCGGGTGACTGTCGAATAGTAATTTCGTGAGTTTTGCCCATCCCTGGTTTTGAATGGATTTGAGTACGATTTAGGGGGGAAATACTTTTCAAATGGTATTGTACAAGCACACTGTTATTTGATGGTGAAATTAATTTCTAAATGATTATTTTAAATATTTTTCACAAGTTTTGGCAGCCCTGGTCTACAGTAACAAGGGATCTCTTTTTTTGAATGAAGAAGAAAATGTACCCTAATTTTATTTTGACACTTTTCTCTCCCTCAGTTCAAGTTATTAATGGAGCACTTGGACCCTGATGAAGAGGAGGAGGAAGGTGAGGCGAGTGCCAACGCCAGAAACAAAGCCATCACTTCACTGCTGGGTGCTCCCGGTCCACGGAACCAGAACCACCACCATACCGCTCCAGTAGAGTCCGACGACGAGGAGAGCGACGAAGAAAAACCTGCAGGGGTACGTACGCTAAAGATAACCCCCCAGGGGTAAGTACACTAAAGATAACCCCCCAGGGGTAAGTACACTAAAGATAACCCCCCCAGGGGTAAGTACGCTAAAGATAACCCCCCATGGGTAAGTACGCTAAAGAAAACCCTGCAGGGGTAAGTACACTAAAGATAACCTCCCAGGGGTAAGTACACTAAAGAAACCCCCCCAGGGGTAAGTACACTAAAGATAACCCTGCAGGGGTAAGTACACTAAAGATAACCCTGTAGGGGTAAGTACACTAAAGATAACCCCCAGGGGTAAGTACACTAAAGATAACCCTGCAGGGGTAAGTACACTAAAGAAAACCCTCAGGGGTAAGTACACTAAAGATAACCCCCCAGGGGTAAGTACACTAAAGATAACCCTGCAGGGGTAAGTACACTAAAGAAAACCCTCAGGGGTAAGTACACTAAAGAAAACCCTCAGGGGTAAGTACACTAAAGATAACCCCCCAGGGGTAAGTACACTAAAGATAACCCTGCAGGGGTAAGTACACTAAAGAAAACCCTCAGGGGTAAGTACACTAAAGATAACCCCCCAGGGGTAAGTACACTAAAGAAAACCCTCAGGGGTAAGTACACTAAAGATAACCCCCCAGGGGTAAGTACACTAAAGATAACTCTGCAGGGGTAAGTACACTAAAGATAACCCCCCAGGGGTAAGTACGCTAAAGATAACCCTGCAGGGGGACCAATAAAGGAATATCTTATCTTATGTGTCTTTGAACTGACGCTCTTCTCCCCTCCACAGCGGCGGTCGCGGAGAGGCGGGGAGTCCGCGGAGGTGTCGGGTCACATGAACGAGGTGCTGGAGGCCAAGGACGTCATCGCCCTTAACTGCCCCAAACGCAAGGAGCGCCCGCAGCTTGCCAGGGTGATCCAGAAGACAGGCAGCGGCTACCGAGTGCAGTGGATGGCTGGCTCGTACACCGGCACCTGGGCGGACGCCAAGAAGCGGGACGGTCGCAAATCGGTGCCTTGGGTGGACAATATCAAGGAGTCGGACATTATCTACAAGAAGATACCGTTGACGAACGGACACAAGCTCACGAACAGAGTGGCCCACAGCTTACGGGCGCTGTACGCGGCCAAGGAGGGTCATTCCAGTTAATCCACTCAAACAGTTTTACTCACACAACAACAACAACAAAAACCTTTGCAGCCAAACTCGACACGGATCCGATATTTTCTAAATGGACAAAAAACTTTCATTGAGACAAGAAATGTAAGGACCTTTTACCAGAGGGGAGAGTATTGTGTGGACACTGATCTGTGACGTAATCGGATCCAGGACATGTTTAAGTTAAACAGAAACACACACACACACGTACACACACACACACACACACATACACGCACACACAAATACATGCACACACACGAGAAGGAAATGTTTGGGAAAACATTGTGTGGGAGCTCCTACGCTGTTGTGCAGCAAACCCAGTTGTTTGATTTTTACTCCCACCACTGTATCATAGTTTAACTAAAAACACAACATGTTTATATCTCTGACAAAATTCTGTAAAAAAGGAAAAAAAAAATAAAACAAAAGTGAATGTTGGAAATTAGTCTGTTGATGATGTTCTTAATAAAGTGTTCTTGGAGTTTAACCTTTAGCACCGGATGAATTTCTTTAGCTTAGCTCGGTTTTCCAACGACTTTTTAAGATATTTTTTTCCTTTTTTTTTTCTCATGTTTTACTCCTTTTTTTTAATTTGTTTTAACCATGCTGTATAATGGAGTCTCTTTGATATAATTTATTCTGTTTAAAAAGCGATGCAGTATCTGTGGCCTACATGCAGGGGAAGGTTTTTGTAGATTTTGATGTCATAGGTCACACCCCGAGAGAGAGAGAAAAGGGATCCCCAGCACTTCTGGTGGAGGAAATACTGCAATAAATTTTTTTACTTCTTTGTTACTCGTCTTGTTTGCATTTGACTTTTTGTTTTCATTAGAGTGTGTAGCGTAGGATTGTTGTGTCGTTTTTTTTGTTCTCTTTTCCTTCACTCAGAATCAGGTCGTTAGGGATTCTACCGTCCTGTTGGTCAGTGAGTAGTGAGTTGTTCACCGACGCTTGCCGGGGGGTTAGGAATTTGATTTTCCACGGGGACCACCCGTGCTAAAGCGTGGCAGTGTAAGGAGCTTTGGGTAAAAGCGCACACCGAATGGCGTGTTGGTGTATGTAATTCCCGTGGCCCAGAGTCCAAGAAAACTATAAAAGAAGGAAGGGTCATCATGTCAGAATACCAGCGTTTTATGCTCTGCTTAGTGTCAGTTCTATTGAAGCCTGTCTAGATATACCAGCTATCTGAGGAAATATACATCAACCAATATATCAAACGTTAGCTAGTTAACAATGCAACACATCGCCGATGGTTCTGACATCTGAGGTAATGATCTGTTTAAATGACAGGAGATGGCTGATCCCATTCAAACTCCATGTCAGCCGAACTGAAAGTTTCCACACTACACAGTGATGTGATGACCCTTCCTTTTATAGTTTCCTTGCCAGAGTCCAGAATATACCGGTGTGCAGGATACCATTTGGAGGTTGTGGTGTGGACCCATTATTAAGTGATTAAAGGGACATTTCACCCCCCCCCCCCCCCCCCCCAAATAGTGATCGTCAGATTTGGGGTCACTTTTGTCTGCAGTCTGAAATGTGTGGTCGTCTTTCTCACATTTGAAACCATAAATGTGGCCTAGGTTATCTGGTTTGAAAGAATCGGATATCACTTTTTTTTTGCAGTTCATACTGTAGAAAAACTATACGGCTGGTATCACATGCAAAATAAGTTGCTCAAATATGTAAAATATCACATGCTCAAAATAAGGAGATCGATGATGTGCCCACACCTGCCTCGTTACTATGACGCCCCAATTTAGATATGCCAGAAAATGATTGTGATGAACACACAAATCTGATCGGGTCACCACTTGTAATTTACAATGTGGACAGTCAGTCCAAAAAAAATGGGACTTGAAAAACAAATCTGATTTGCCTGCTGTCTGAACAAAACCTAGCCTCCAGCGCCATCTACTGGGTTACAATATCCAGTGCAAGCTGAATGAAATGGTATTTTTTTTTAACTAGTTTATTTTCTTCCCCATGTCAAATTCACCCGTCTTCATAGCGTTATGACTATGACATTCATGGTTTTATTTTCTTGACCATAATCTAAAAACATAATGTTAAAAGCGACAACTTCATCAGAATGAAGTAAGCTACCAAAAAAGGAGAACTACAAGGTAACGTCACTTGTAGTTTAATTATTCCCCGGAAATACGTCACTATCTGTCAACCTTTCACCCCTTGTTCAAGTGCATGAGGCTGGCGGGCTGCTAGCGACGTGTACCGAGTGTTTGTTTATTTAAAATTTGAATCATTACTAGTGTACTTGTGAGCTAACGTCATAGCCGCACATATTTTTTACTATCACGCGACGTCATTTTAGCCGGGTAAGGTCATGGAATTGAGTTCAAACATTTGATAACGTGGTTCTTCACAACAGAGCTTTAGCTAATTAGCTAGCGTGTAGCCGACCTGCTAACTCTGTAAAGTTGGTCGAGCTCAGCTGGCCTGCTGGTAGAATAAGGGGATGGTGTTTGCTTGCTCATCACGGGGCTAACGTTATTAGCAACTGATGTCATAATACGCGATCTTGAGTGTAAGTTATTACAATAACCTGGCCGGCTTTCCCCTGCAGGTAGCGGTGGTAGCATTACATTATTAGCGATGCCGTCCAGCGTCGGACCCAGCAGCACCGCCGCTGCACTGGCCGAGGCGCTGGAGAACTCTGGTCGGCTGATCGACCGACACCTGCAGGAGGACCGCTGCTTCCCGGATCTGTCAGAGCTGCTCAACGTCCCCGCTCACAGTAAGTGTGACCCACTGGGGACAACACACAGAGGCGGCATGTTTCGTACCAAGAAGACACCGGTGCTTGCTAATGTTTACATCGAGTCTGATGTACCTACGTCAAATGTATATACTCTATTTTTTTAGACTCTTTTGTATCACAAACAGTACTGTATTTGTAAATCTGGTATGTCATAAATGTATAGATGTAGCAGCACTGTCTATCTGTATGTCATTTATGTCATATATGTTATGATGAATTGAAAATGGGGGACCCTGTAAACAAGACGAAAGTCTTTCTCTGGTCTGCTGCATCCCCTTAACAATTGTGTGTATTGAGCTGTACTGTATTGTATTGTACCCATTCTGCAATCTGTTAATACAATTTTCAATCGATCAATCTGACATAACTTTACTTAATTGTCTGCCAATCGTTACGTATTCCCCGTCTTACAGACATGCCATCCCTGTCCGGGATATCGGACATGGACTATCCCCTCCAGGGACCTGGGCTGATTAGCTTCCCCAGCCTCCCAGAGCTCAGCGCCGTCCGCAGGGTTCCTCTACCCCCTGAACTGGTGGAGCAATTCGGCCGTATCCTTTGTCAAATTGAGTAAACAAACCCAACAAGCTGCAAATGGAGGTTATACTATAATAAACATATAATAATAATAGGCCTATGTGTAGTTATTTTTGCTTGTGTGTGTGTGTTATATGTAGATCTCCGTTTTTATAAAGGAAGATGCCCGGAGTAGTATTTACATTTTCCTTAACTCATTATCCATAGATATGCAGTGTAATTGCATGATGGGAGTTTTCCCTGAGATATGTCGGGCATGGCTCACGATTGACAATGACATCTTCATGTGGAATTATGAAGACGGGTGGGTACTGCTGCAGCTGAGCGTTCTGCTGACATTTTGAACTCGCTGCTTACACAGTAAATATGGAATAAACCCACTTCCTGTTCATTTGCTTCTTTATTCGCAGGGGTGATGTTGCGTATTTTGACGGCCTCAGTGAAACCATCCTGTCGGTGGGTCTGGTGAAACCAAAGCAAGGTAGACTCGACAGCAGCGCTGCTCAATTATGGCAATAACACAATTATTTTGATTGGTATTGAAATATCAAACATTGAACATGATTACTCATTAATTTGAGAACATCATATGATGATGACTGAACCTTCTTCTCAAACCAAAGCCTGCCTTTCTGTCGTCTTCAAGTTACCAAAGACATTTAGAAAATAACTAGAATGGGTGCTCCAGTAGCACACCATATAGCGCGCTGAGTCGCGAAGCGGTCGCCCCGGGTTCGATTCCCAGTCCCGGTGGCCATTTGCCGCATTTCCTCCCTGCTTCTCCTCCCATTCTCCCTCTCCTCTGTCGGTCCTGCCTGGCCAGAAAAAGCTGCGAAAACCGCTAATAAAGATAATTAAAAAATAACTAGAATGCTCTGTGGCTCCCTCCTCCCTCTCAACACGAGTTGAAGCTACTGTTTGGGCCTGGGGGGCGTAGTGCACACAGCTGTGATGGAAGGGTGCATTATTTACAACAGACAAAATGAGAGCAATGCGGCACAATATTAGTTTGATTCTTTTGTTTTCATGATCGTGGGAAGCCAAAATCATAATTTAAATTGAAACTCTATTAATCGCCCAGCCCTACTTGACAGTTTCACACAATGACAGTGACAGAGGCGTCAGCAGATAGAGCGGTCTTCTGGTAGTCAGAAGGTTCCCGGTTCGATTCCGGCTCCTCCCGGCAGTGCATCAAAGTGTCCTTGAGCAAGACACTTAACCCCTAACTGCTCCCGATGAGCAGGTTTGCACCTTTGCATGGTTGCCTCCGCTGTCAGTCTGTGAGTGAATGGGTGAATGTGAGGCATAAGTTGTAAAGCGCTTTGGATAAAAGTTATTATATAAATGCAGTCCATTTACCAAAACGGAGGTGTGTCCATGGGAAACGTTTCAGCTGGCGTTGCTTGAGGGAAGGACTTCTGAGCGCTGGTCTTGAGTGAAGGACTTCTGAGTGCTGGTCTTGAGTGAAGGACTTCTGAGTGCTGGTCTTGAGTGAAGGACTTCTGAGTGCTGGTCTTGAGTGAAGGACTTCTGAGTGCTGGTCTTGAGTGAAGGACTTCTGAGCGCTGGTCTTGAGTGAAGGACTTCTGAGCGCTGGTCTTGAGTGAAGGACTTCTGAGTGCTGGTCTTGAGTGAAGGACTTCTGAGCGCTGGTCTTGAGGGAAGGACTTCTGAGCGCTGGTCTTGAGTGAAGGACTTCTGAGTGCTGGTCTTGAGTGAAGGACTTCTGAGCGCTGGTCTTGAGTGAAGGACTTCTGAGCGCTGGTCTTGAGGGAAGGACTTCTGAGTGCTGGTCTTGAGTGAAGGACTTCTGAGCGCTGGTCTTGAGGGAAGGACTTCTGAGCGCTGGTCTTGAGTGAAGGACTTCTGAGTGCTGGTCTTGAGTGAAGGACTTCTGAGCGCTGGTCTTGAGGGAAGGACTTCTGAGCGCTGGTCTTGAGTGAAGGACTTCTGAGCGCTGGTCTTGAGTGAAGGACTTCTGAGCGCTGGTCTTGAGTGAAGGACTTCTGAGCGCTGGTCTTGAGTGAAGGACTTCTGAGCGCTGGTCTTGAGTGAAGGACTTCTGAGTGCTGGTCTTGAGTGAAGGACTTCTGAGTGCTGGTCTTGAGTGAAGGACTTCTGAGCGCTGGTCTTGGCCGCTGCTTCAAGGCGACTCAAACCCATCAGAAGCTACGGCACACTTTTGCTAAAAGTTTCTCTGTTTGCTCTGATCACTAAAAACATGCTCAGCTCTTGGCGCTCTCTCTCCACTCTCAACTGTTGTGATTGGAGGATTAAGAAAGAGGGCGGAGTTTGAGATGTCGATAGTGCAGCATTTCCATTGAAACGAATGTGTGTGATCGTAAAGGGTTAACCTGTAGTGTGAAAGGGTTAAAACCATGTATTTTTTTCTTGATTCGGTGCAGTGGACATTGTGGTAATCATCACCTTTTTGTCCTCAGGGATCTTCCAGCCACACATCCACTTCCTGTTGGTCCTGGCCACTCCCGTGGACGTGGTGATCCTGGGGCTCAGCTTCCCTAAAGGGCAGACTGGTGAGTTCTCACACCCTCAGCCCACTGCACCCATCACACTCGGGGCTTTCCCCAGGGTCTTTGAACAAGGTGGTGCAGAGTCACACCTAGGGGGGCTGTGTCTCACTTCCAGGAGGCAAAACATTTGGTATATAGATAGCCATTTGCTGCAATTGCACATTTAAAAACACAATTTCTATAAAATGGCAAACACAAGGGTAACTATAAGTTAAGATCCAAATAAGTTATTTAGTACAGTGTATATACAGGGGAGCAGAGGACAGAGCAGTCACAAATCATGTTCAACCCAGATTCGGCTTGGTTCTAGTATTATCGGTTCTAGTATTATCCAGGTACCACCTGTTATTATTCTCACATTTCAGTTCTAGTATTATCCAGGTACCACCTGTTATTATTCTCACATTTCAGTTCTAGTATTATCCAGGTACCACCTGTTATTAGTCTCACATTTCCGTTCTAGTATTATCCAGGTACCACCTGTTATTATTCTCTCACATTTCAGTTCTAGTATTATCCAGGTACCACCTGTTATTATTCTCACATTTCAGTTCTAGTATTATCCAGGTACCACCTGTTATTATTCTCACATTTCCGTTCTAGTATTATCCAGGTACCACCTGTTATTATTCTCACATTTCAGTTCTAGTATTATCCAGGTACCACCTGTTATTATTCTCACATTTAAGTTCTACTATTATCCAGGTACCACCTGTTATTATTCTCACATTTCCGTTCTAGTATTATCCAGGTACCACCTGTTATTATTCTCACATTTCAGTTCTAGTATTATCCAGGTACCACATGTTATTATTCTCACATTTCAGTTCTAGTATTATCCAGGTACCACCTGTTATTATTCTCACATTTCAGTTCTAGTATTATCCAGATACCACCTGTTATTATTCTCACATTTCAGTTCTAGTATTATCCAGGTACCACCTGTTAGTATTCTCACATTTCAGTTCTAGTATTATCCAGGTACCACCTGTTATTATTCTCACATTTCAGTTCTAGTATTATCCAGGTACCACCTGTTATTATTCTCACATTTCAGTTCTAGTATTATCCAGGTACCACCTGTTATTATTCTCACATTTCAGTTCTAGTATTATCCAAGTACCACATGTTATTATTCTCACATTTCAGTTCTAGTATTATCCAGGTACCACCTGTTATTATTCTCACATTTCAGTTCTAGTATTATCCAGGTACCACCTGTTATTATTCTCACATTTCAGTTCTAGTATTATCCAGGTACCACCTGTTATTATTCTCACATTTCAGTTCTAGTATTATCCAGGTACCACCTGTTATTATTCTCTCACATTTCAGTTCTAGTATTATCCAGGTACCACCTGTTATTATTCTCTCACATTTCAGTTCTAGTATTATCCAGGTACCACCTGTTATTATTCTCACATTTCAGTTCTAGTATTATCCAGGTACCACCTGTTATTATTCTCACATTTCAGTTCTAGTATTATCCAGGTACCACCTGTTATTATTCTCACATTTCAGTTCTAGTATTATCCAGGTACCACCTGTTATTATTCTCTCACATTTCAGTTCTAGTATTATCCAGGTACCACCTGTTATTATTCTCACATTTCAGTTCTAGTATTATCCAGGTACCACCTGTTATTATTCTCACATTTCCGTTCTAGTATTATCCAGGTACCACCTGTTATTATTCTCACATTTCAGTTCTAGTATTATCCAGGTACCACATGTTATTATTCTCACATTTCAGTTCTAGTATTATCCAGGTACCACCTGTTATTATTCTCACATTTAAGTTCTACTATTATCCAGGTACCACCTGTTATTATTCTCACATTTCCGTTCTAGTATTATCCAGGTACCACCTGTTATTATTCTCACATTTCAGTTCTAGTATTATCCAGGTACCACATGTTATTATTCTCACATTTCAGTTCTAGTATTATCCAGGTACCACCTGTTATTATTCTCACATTTCAGTTCTAGTATTATCCAGGTACCACCTGTTATTATTCTCTCACGATCACTATTCTCACCCTTCTGTCTGGTTGCTTCTTCTCGCAGGCCTGAACGACAGCATGTCTGGCGGGATGCAGCTGCTGCCCGACCCCCTGTACTCCATCCCCACAGACAACACCTACATCCTGGCCGTCACCTCCACCAGCCAGGGCCGCATCTTCATGGCCGGGAAGGACGGCTGCCTGTACGAGATCGCCTACCAGGCGGAGGCGGGTTGGTTCAGCCAGCGCTGCCGGAAGATCAACCACTCCAAAAGCAGCCTGTCCTTCCTCGTCCCCTCCCTGCTCCAGTTCTCCTTCTCCGAGGACGGTGAGAGAGAGAGAGAGAGAGACAAGAAACTAGTCCATGTGGAATTGGAAGTTTTCTGTGCTCCAGTTTAAACCGGGACTAATTTAGGTCTTCCTGTCCCTGTTCCCTACAGACCCCATCGTGCAGGTCTCCATTGACAACTCCCGCAACACTCTCTTCACCCGCTCAGAGAAAGGAGTCCTACAGGTTTAACACTTAAACCCTTTCACTACCACACTACCAAAGAGTTAACCCTTTCACTGTGACAATACAGAAGGTTAACCCCTTCACGGCCACATGACAAAGGGTTAACCCTTTCACAACCACAATACAGAAGGTTAACCTTTCACTACCACACTACAGACGGTTTTCTGTAGTGTGGTAGTGAAAGATTAACCTTCTGTAGTGTGGTAGTGAAAGGGTTAATGTGGTGTCGTATTTCAAATGCATAACTTGTTGCTTAGTCATCTTGGAAATTAACATGTGTAGGAAACTAAACGTTTCGCTTCTCAACTCGTGATCTTTCCATGCACTGAAGGAAGGTGTTTCGTCTGTATGGTTAGTAGATCCTTGTCTGTTTCAGGTGTATGACCTGGGTGCTGACGGGCAGGGCATGAGTCGCGTAGCAGCCATGTCGCTGAGCTCCATCGTAGCCGCTGCTGGAAACATAGCCAGGTATGTCTGGCTTTGCTCATCGAAGCGGCACAGTCATTTAAACACGATCATTTAACACTTTGACTGCCTAAAAACGCTTTACAGCGTCATTGCTGGCGATGCTAAAGTTGCCGGGGGACGCTGTACAGCGTCCTTATATCAATATTTCAAAAATCTGCGATCTGATCCATAATGTCCCTCCGCTGGTCTGAGAACCACCAGCAGGACCCACTGAGCTCTCTGGCGGTTCAGGAGCGCCATCTGGTGGCCGATCGCGCAACCGCTTAACAGGAAGCACAGTGGAGGTTGTGCTACATGTCCGTATTGCTTCCGGCCACTCGGGATAGGTTCCGGCATTCTAGCTCGTCACTCTACATAGCGATCGATTGCCAATAACTCGATAAACAACATGATTTGGACGTATATACCATTATACAAGCTGGAGATGGACCGGGTAATAATATATCCCATAATGATAAAATTTCTACTCGACGATGATCGCCCAACGGCGCGCGGAGACTGGGGTGAGTTTCAGCGTGTAACGTTACCATCTTCGATACTAACTGCTTTTATCAACATTTGACCCACATTAGATGATTGGTATAACGCTGCCCACGGAATTATAAACGCCCCCTCGCCCATCCGGTCAACATCAGATGACGTGTAGTAACTTCTAGAAGTACGTCTAGTTGGAATTTTTTATATCGCGCTGATTGCCATCAAACTGTATTTCATCATCAATATAATGCATTTGGGGCTATATATCACGTTCTGGAGAAAGTTGCAGAAAGAGATGAAAACATACTTATACATTAGACCATACTTTACTATGAATATGTGAATGAAAAAGTTTAACGTTGCTACACAATGAACAATACATATAGGACTTTGAATGGGCCCTAATAATGGCAATGTAGCAATAGAATTTAAAAAGTTATAGCCCTGCAAAGAAGGGGACTTTCTCCATAGACAAATAGCGCTGGCAATCTATGGTATATCATTAATTTAACCCATGGCAGCCAAAGTGTTAACAGTCATTTTGGGAACCACAACAACGCGGATGGTTAAAAACAACAACATATGGGGGCGGCTAGGTGGTGTAGTGGGCAAGGCGCTCGCCACCAATGCAGGAGACGCTCCCTGCACAGCAAGGGAAGGATCTGGGAGAGGTAGTATGACCTTCCACACGTTACACTCTCCCAGTAAGAGTCCGCGCTGCCAGGTGAAAAGAAGCGGTGGGCTGGCTACACATGTGTCGGAGGAAGCATGTGATAGTCTCCGCCCTCCCAGACCGACGGTAGGGGGTAGAGTGCCCAACGACCAGGAAGGGGATTGGGAATTGGCATAACGACTAACATTGGGATGGGAGAAAAATGGAAAAATAAGGGGGGAAAAGATAATAATAAAAAATTTAAAACATTCTAGTGAGGCACTGCTCCTTTCTCACTAACGGCTAAGAGAGAGAGCAAGGCGGAATAACACTCTGTTAATAAGATACCTTGTCAGTTTGTAAAATGTGTGGTGGGCCTGTCTTAACATTGTAGATAGCTCTATGTACCGTATACTCTGTTCCGAGATTCTGTACACGGGTTGCACATTGCAGTCTGTTTGATTGATTTCCTTCTCCCTTTTGCAGGACAATAGATCGCTCTGTATTCAAGCCCATCATTCAGATTTCCGTGATTGACAGGACTGAGTCCACAGACTGCCACCTGCTGGCCATCACTCATGCAGGTAAGCAAGAGCGAACGTGACTTACCGTATATTATGGTAAAAATTGCCTGTATTTATATAGCGCTTTTATCCAAGGCGCTTTACAACTTATGTCTCACATTCACTCACACATCCGCACACCGACGGCGGAGGCAACCAAGCAGTTAGGGGTTAAGTGTTTTGCTCAAGGACACTTCGACACGCTGCTGGGAGGAGCCGGAATCTAACCGGGAACCTTCCGATTACCAGACTGCTCTACCTCTTGAGCCACGGCCTACCCTGTTTATTCATGTCCAGGTCCAAACGCTCCGCTTTAGACAGCGGGGGATACTAGGAGCACATACCCCAAACAGTTTTCTATGACTCAGATCTACTAAAACAGTGGTCACCAACCCGTCGATCGCGATCGACTGGTCGATCTTTGAGACTTTCCCTGTAGATCTTTCCATGAATTTTTTTTTTTTATATATAATTTTTATAATTTTTTTTATCTTTCCCAGAGAGTCCACATTACAGTTCTACTTTTGTTTTGATGTGAAAAGTGATACTGCACTTAGCACTGACTGCACTTAGCACTGACTGCACTTAGCACTGACTGAGAGAGTCCACATTACAGTTCTACTTTTGTTTTGATGTGAAAAGTGATGCTGCACTTAGCACTGACTGCACTTAGCACTGACTGAGAAAGTACATATTACAGTTCTACTTTGACGTTTTCATGTTGGACCAAAGCATTGCATGTAATTAGAATACAGGCAAATAAAAGTCATTTAGTTTAAAGTACAATCTTGGCTGTCTTTTTCTCAACGCTTCAATAGGTAGATCTTGCCTTCACCAAGAAAAAAAAAAGGGGTCTTGGGCTTAGAAAGGTTGGTGCCCACTGTACTAAAACAACAAGGGACACAACACTGAGGCGTGTTGAAAGGACCAGAGCCTCAGCCAATGGTTTATTGGAAGCTCGATACGTCACGACTTAACAACCGAATTATCTCTGTTCAACCTTTTAGAGGACCGGGATGTCTGTGCTCCTTTAGTGACGTGAACAACTCCAGTTACGTCAATTGTTCCTTGTTGTGTTTATTAGTTTGAGCACAGTGATCATTATAGTTTGATACGTGCCCATTTACACACAGGTGATGATGGTGAAGCTTCTCTTTTTATATGCTGACACACAGGTGATGGTGAAGCTTCTCTTTTTATAGGCTGACACACAGGTGATGGTGGTGAAGCTTCTCTTTTTATAGGCTGACACACAGGTGATGATGGTGAAGCTTCTCTTTTTATAGGCTGACACACAGGTGATGGTGGTGAAGCTTCTCTTTTTATAGGCTGACACACAGGTGGTGGTGGTGAAGCTTCTCTTTTTATAGGCTGACACACAGGTGATGATGGTGAAGCTTCTCTTTTTATAGGCTGACACACAGGTGATGGTGGTGAAGCTTCTCTTTTTATAGGCTGACACACAGGTGATGGTGGTGAAGCTTCTCTTTTTATAGGCTGACACAGGTGATGATGGTGAAGCTTCTCTTTATAGGCTGACACACAGGTGATGATGGTGAAGCTTCTCTTTTTATAGGCTGACACACAGGTGATGGTGGTGAAGCTTCTCTTTTTATAGGCTGACACACAGGTGATGGTGAAGCTTATTTTCCTTTCCAGCAGCACATCCTTTTAACAGTCCAGCAAAAAGGTTTTATGTCTTGAGAGCTTAATCTTGTTTTGAAAGTCGACGATGGAATTGATACAATTATCAAACAGTGTTTCCTCTACATTCATTCAGCAGTAGGGGGCCATCATCACCAATCTTCCAGTGTTTTACCTACTCTACCACTGTACAGAGACTAATGCATTTTCATTCGAAAGTGGTTACCAATGGTTACAGGCAGCCATGTTGGTAGAAAGAGAACAACACTCACGTTCTGCGCAAGCCGGCTTCTATTGCTTGCTTGGACATATACCTGGTACACTTTACTTAACCTGGATCCTCTCCCGTTCCCCCGTCCCGTAGGTGTGCGTCTCTACTTCAGCACCAGTCCCTTCGCCCCGCCCCACCAGAAGCAGGTGGCCGTGCGTCCCTGCCTGCTCGCCCTGGTCCACGTCCGCCTGCCCCCCGGTTTCTCTGCCTCTTCCACCCTGCAGAAGCCTGCCAAGATCCACAAGGCTCTCCACAGCAAAGGTAAAGCTATACAGGCCCGATCCCAATGTCCTTCCCTTGGCCCCGACCCCTCGTTTTTGGAGTGCCCTCGACCGGGTAGTGGCCCTTCAGAACGGAGCGGCAAGGGGAAGGAGTTGAAACCTTTTAACTAGGAAACGGGACGACCTTCATTACGTCATCAGGCTGCGGAGAGAAAACAAACCTGGAATAATTAGCAGTACTGCCTGGTTCGTCTGGTTGAGCGGTTTCACCGTATCTCGTTGTTAAACTGACATAACCGTCGCATCTGCCGTCAAAATATACCTATATCCATTCATTGTCTTCTTGATTTGGAGCAGTTGAAATAGTTGTAATAGTTTTTGGAATGGTGTTCGTCTGGAGAAAAGTGAAATGGCGTATTGCCAAGTTTTGCAAAAAAATAAACCGATACATACAAAATATACAGATCATGTACATACAAATATACATATCACTATAGAAACATAAGACATTTACGTTCTCCCTTCTACCCGTCCGTTTCGAGTCGGCATCTGAAAACACTCTGGAGGGCTACATGACCACAACCCCTAGATCAACAGAAGAATCGGGACATCCTGCTTCGGCACCCTGACCCTATCAATTAAAACCAGTACAAGATGCATCTAAAATATCACAGTTCAAAACTTTAAAATCTTCTAATGGAATGAAATGTTCGAACTTCAAGGTTTTCTGTGGTTCATTCCATTTGTACAGGGCATAATATTTAAAACCAGTTTCACCAAGCTCAGTTTTTACATGTGGTGTATCTAAAGCTAAGTAATCATGTGATCTAGTACCATATGTGCTGCAATCAAAGAGCAGAGATAATAGGGAAGTTTCATAAGCAGAGCCTTATTATTAAAATACAATGCAAGTCCCATCCCACTTTTCCATATACTGCTTCTACTCTTCTAAATCTTTAGACACAGTCTATCATTCTGCTCTCGGATTTATTACTGGTGACAGCTATGACACTCACCATTGCTTTCTGTATGATAAGGTTGGTTGGCCCTCTTACAGAGAGTAATAAACATTGGTACTAGGTATTGGTTTATTTTCAAAGCAACCCCTTTACATTACAACAATGTTGGATTGGAATTCTGGATTATATCAAACTCACTCAAATTATGCTTAACACATTGGGCGCCAGCCATTAGCCGGGTCCCGTTGTAGCTATGCCACGCTTTAAAGATAGGAGTGCGTCACCTTGTTTGTAGAGCTATATCTATATTCTATATTATAGCTATGGGGACAATACTATGATTATTTGACAGTGACTTTCTTCCGGCCAAGATGCAAAAAAGAGATAATTTTTCCATGCATACGTTCAAGCGTTATTCCGTGGTGAATATAAGTATAATTTCAGAGTGGTCTGGGGTAATATCCGAAAGGCTGAGTTATAGCCTTATACAAGAATTCTACTATAAGCTTTGGCGTTTCTTGCCTGGACACGCTACTATTCCCAAATCAAATGTATATAATGGGTATTATGTTTCATCATGAATGCATGAAAGGGGGGGGGGTCGTTTCTGAAACATTGCACGATCAAGCTAGAATTGTGCTTGATACTGCCACCTGGGAGGTTGCGGCCAGTATTGCACTTTGGCATTCTCAGGATGATTCCCCATGTTAACCCCGAGTCCGTGTGCCTGTAATGAATAGAAATATCAAATAAAAGAAATAACGATCAAATAACGAGTATACTTGTTGTTTGCGTTCAAGCGTTGGCGCCCAATAACGAGTATAATCGCTGTTGGCGGGGAATGTGTTAATGTTCCCAGACCTTGTTCTAATTTTGGAAAAATTGCTTTCTCTTTTAGTGCTCCATATTCTTGGAACACCCTTCAATGCACTTTAAAGTTTGGTACTCTTTCAACCTTTGGACAATTTATAGCTTTAATTAATAACCATTGTATGTCATTTTGTAATTGCTTTTAGTCTGCTTTTCTTGTTGTTTTTATTTTATTTTATTAACCCTTTGATCGCCGGGGTTAAATTCATAATTTACCATCCCTCGCCAGCCCTATTTAACATGGAGAAGTTCCCCTTCTTTGCAGGGCTATAACTTTTTAAATTGTATTGCTAAATTGACATTACCATGGCCCATTCAAAGTCCTATATCTATTGTTCAGGGTGTAGCAACGTTATACTTTTTCATTCACATATTCATACTAAAATACGGTCTAAAGTATAAGTATGTTTTTATCGTTTTCTGCAGCTTTCTCTAGAACGTGATTTATAGCCCTAAATGCATTATATTGATGATTGTATACAGTTTGATAGCAATCGGCGCGAGATAAAAAATTTCAAATGGACTTACTTCTAGAAGTTACGACGTATGATCTGATGATGGGCGGTGGGTCGTTTATAATTCCGTGGGCAACGTTATATCATTCATCTAGTGTGGGTGATATGATCATTGGAGCAGTTAGTATAGAAGACATTACAAAATAACGCTGAAACTCACCGTAGCTTCCTCTCGCCGTTGGGAGATGAGCGTGGAACAGAATTTTTTCTATTATGGGATATAGAAATACCCGATCCATTTCCAGGTTGTATAATAGTATATACGTCCAAATCATGTTGTTTATCGAGTTATTGGCAACGGATCGATATCCATTGTGTCGAGCTCGAGTCCCGGGACCTATAGCGAGTGATCGGACCAAATTGAAATGAGCACCAGCTTCCACTTCCCTGTTTCTTCCCTGGGCGATCTGCCGATCGGCCACCAGATGGCGCTCTTGAACCGTTAGAGAGTTGACAGGGGCTCACCAGTACATATAATGTCTCCGGGGGAGAAATATGATTTCGATCACAGATTTTTGAAATATTGATATCAAAGACGCTGTCCAGCGTCATCGGCAGAATAAGCATGGCGGGGAATGACGTGTTTCAGCGTCAACGGCGATTTAAAGGGTTAAGATTTTATCGTGCAGATTACTTTGTGTTATTCCATCTCTTTTAATTTAAGGATAAATATAAAATACAAAAGTATTTGAGAAGGTGGGTGAGAAATGTATCGGTACTCCCGTGATAAAACTGAGTGCACTATCACACACAGCATCGAGGGGCTTTAAAGTGGAGGGGGAGGCATGCATCTACATAATGCCACCACAATCAAATACAGACATAATTGTTGATGAAATATGATCCCCAGCCTGAGGCCAGGTGGCACTACCGCCTGTGAAACGCTGTTATCTGTCCTCTGTCCTCGTATGAGTTCTGCTAATGGCTGTTGCCTGTCCTCTGCGTAGGAGTTCTGCTAATGGCTGTTGTCTGTCCTCATAGGAGTTCTGCTGATGACTGCCTCTGAGACGGAAGACAGCGACATCCTGTGGTGCATCAACCATGACACTTTCCCTTTCAAGAAGCCACTGATGGAGGCTCAGGTAGGACTCTAGAAGCGTGGCTGACCGGGTCGTGTACCCCGTGTGCCAGAGACGCTGGCCCAGGCTGGTTCCACTGAGAGCAGCTCACTCCATTGTCTAATGAATTTACATTTGAGTCATTTAGCTAACGCTTTTATCCAAAGCAACTCACAAGTTCTGTACGACAAGTCAGCAGGAAGGGTACAACTGAACTGAAATGTTCATCAAACAGTGTTGAAACTTGGGCACTGCAGTGTTGAGTGCATAGTAGTAGAGACACATTGGTATAGTAGGTAGTAATATAGGCATGGAAGATTATTTAGTGGAAAGTGCATGATGGTAGAAGACGGTACGAAGGTTAGTTTTATTAAAAACAAATTAATAACGATGCAAAATTCTAAATTCAGAATAGCCGCTAGTCTGCTGCGGCAGTGTTACTATTAATTTTTTTTGTGGACATTTTGTGATGATGACGCAGGTTGTAACCAATTACATTAAAGTCTGATGATGTGACGAGCTAGGCCAGGGGTGGGTAATCCTTTTGGGCATGAGATCTACTTTGCCATCTTCCCAGGCTGGAGAGATCTACCATCACCTGCCAAGCAGACAGAGAGACAATGACCACTGCTTTTAGGTGTTATTATAGACCAATCAGAATAATGCAAACATATGAGTCAATACATTCTGGGGGAAAACGTATTATGCACTTTATTATCAGATAATAAAAATTAAATAAAAACGTATGGGAGCTTTTTAAAATGCTGATGATGGCACTTGCTTCCAGCGCCACGTAATTACATGTTTGGCAGATGCCTTTTCCTTTCTATATGAAGAAAAAACAATTATCTTCCCATTCTGTGTGTAAATTATAGTTCTTCTGTATCTTGTTGTCTGTTGCCATTCTCTTTCAAATGTTTTTATTATGAAGCATAATTTTCAAGAACAAATCTTGGTATTTTTATGCTTATTTTCAAGTATTAACATAATATCAAAAAAATATATATAAAAAAACTGAAACATTAATATGTAAACAAGGCTTCATTCTTCATACCTCACAATATACGCCGTCAGTCCTTCACCAAGACGTTCTGTCTCGTCATATTTGCAGATGATGTCTAGTGTAGACGGTCACTCCTGGGCTCTCTGCTCCATTGACGACGAGAAGACCCCCAGAATCTGCACCCCGCTGAACAAGGACCAGGTCCCCATCACGGACTCCCCTGTGGTCGTCCAGCAACACAACGTCCCTCCACAGAAGTTTGTTCTCCTCTCTGCAAAGGTCCAATTCTCACGTTTCATCTCGTACATCTTTCTCCTAAGAGTCTTATCCATAACATAACATTTTGAAATCTATATTGGTATAATGTTGTGAATTTTGACTCGACGTGAAATTAATTTCTCTGCGTTGTACAGGGCAGTCACATCTTCCATAAGCTGCGGCCAGTGGACCAACTGCGCCACCTGCTGGTCAGCAGCACCGGAGGCGAGAGTGAAGAGATGGAGCGCTTCTTCAAGCTGCACAGGGTGAGAATCTGAATCCTTTTGTTTGTCTGAGGGAACTAGCAGCTATGATTGGAGGATCAAGAAAAGAGGGCGGGTTTGAGATCTGTCCATCACTCTTTCTCTCTGTTCCTACAGGAGGAGCAGGCTTGTGCCACAGCTCTGATCCTTGCCTGTTCAGCTGCCGCCTGTGACCGAGAGGTTTCACTTTGGGCCACCAGAGCCTTCTTCAGGTCCGTTACCTGTACACACACACACACACACACACACACACACACACACACACACACACCGTCTCTCTTTCTCACTCCCTCTCCGTCACACTCTCTCTCTCTCACACTCATCCCTCTTACTCTGTCTATCTCTCCCACTCTCTCTTTCCCACTCACTCTCTCTCTCTCTCTCTCTCTCTCTCTCTCTCTCTCACACTCATCCCTCTCACTCTGTCTATCTCTCCCACTCTCTTTCCCACTCACTCACTCTCTCTCTCTCACACTCATCTCGCTCACACTCCACCCCCCCCCCCCCCGCCTCTCTCACAGCTCAGATTTTTGGACCCCTAGCCTTATTTCTTACTCACCAATAATGATATTGATGGGTAGAGAGTCCTTTCTCAGCACAATCCATGCTGTTCCTCATACTAGCTCTAGACAGTTGGCCACAAACCAATACAACTTTAATTTGTCATTGGTTTGTGGCCAACTATCCAGAAGCGGCCACCCTGAGCTCTGACCTCTTTGATGAAATGCATAATGTGGGTGACTGTGTGTATTTGTAACTCGGAGGGATATGAGGACTGTGTGTAACTAGGAGGGATATGAGGACTGTATGTGTAACTAGGAGGGATATTGAGGACTGGGTATGTGTAACTAGGAGGGATATTGAGGACTGGGTATGTGTAACTAGGAGGGATATGAGGACTGTGTGTAACTAGGAGGGATATGAGGACTGTGTGTAACTAGGAGGGATATTGAGGACTGGGTATGTGTAACTAGGAGGGATATGAGGACTGTGTAACTAGGAGGGATATGAGGACTGTGTGTAACTAGGAGGGATATTGAGGACTGGGTATGTGTAACTAGGAGGGATATGAGGACTGTGTGTAACTAGGAGGGATATGAGGACTGTATGTGTAACTAGGAGGGAAATGCAAAAAGATTGTCAGTGTTCTCGTGTGTGCTGCAGGTATGGAGGAGAGGCACAGATGCGGTTCCCCTCAACCATCCCGGCTCCCAGCAACGTGGGCCCCATGTTCGGCTCCCCAGTGCCTGGTAAACGTCTCACTACAGCAGAACAGACATCTCTGCTCTAATATTCAGATCTATTAAGGAGCACATTGTTGTTGTGTGTCCCTTGTCTCGTTCATTGTGTTTGTCTTTGTCTTTGTTGTAGGCTCCCCTATGACTGTCGCTGGCAGTCCTTTCCCTAATCCCAGCTTCCTAGCTACTCCTGCTCCAGGTATTTTTAACACGTACTATAACACTGTGCAGTAGTGCTCAGCTATCTTCATTTATTGATCTACTTTACTGCTGGCTCCCTTTTTGAACTTTTAACTTAAGTACTGACTTTATTATTATTATTATATAAAAAAATATACTTAACACATTGGACGCCAGACCCGAGATAAGTCAGGTTAACTCGCCATCGCTTGAGCGCCAAACCCGAGAAAAGTCGGGTTTTGGTCGTTATTTCTTTTATTCGCTATTTCCATTCATAATCCATGGAGGGAGCCTGATATTATCATTGGGAATGGGTCTGAGATCGCAAACGTCCAATACCGCCGTCTAACGCCTTGCGGCCGGTATTGCACAACCTTGGAATCTCTCTGGCTCAGCCTGTACGTCGATCGAAAAAGTCCGGTCCGGGTTTTCCTAGTCGGGCAGTAGTAACGTTTATAACACATCAATTGGGGAGAATCATGCACCGCTGATTCATGTACTTTGGTGGATTATGTTGGCAACACTATCGACATCAATACTTGGAATGGTGATCAGATAATTGGAATATTCTTTTTGCAGTACATCCTAGTCAAGGTAAGTGCTATATGGTTTTTCTTTTTTTTTTTTTTTTTGTAAAAAAAAAATGATAATTTTTTTTGTACTACTATATTTGTGTTACAAATTGTGCTCACCGATATGAACATAGGCCTCTTTACTTACTTAAAAAAAGGGAATATCAAGAAATAGCACTATCTCTCTCCCAGTATGTTCTGTAGGGCTGCAGCTAGATACTAGTTCTCCCAGTATGGTCTACCGGCTAGGCTGCAGCTGGATACTATTGTCTCAACCAGAGTCTCAACCAATGAAATTTTGATTGACAGTCGATTCTGCCAATTACGTCACACACCGCTTGCACCCGCCTCTGCTGTTACCACCAATCGGCAAGCGCGTATACATTTTTTACTTCCGCTTTTGTCCGCCATTGATTTTGCCGAGAGAGGTTTAGCTTTTAGCTCCGCAGGATGACTTTACTGCAACGATTGTTATAATAAAACAAAGCCTTTCTATACATGTGTCTGATTGAAAACTTTATTAACAGATTGCAGAATGGGTAAAACTCAGGGCTCTATGAGCAAAGGAAGGAACTGAGCTAGTATGAACGCGGGCTTGCTACGTTCGGGTAAATAATATGCTGATGTTATTGAACGTGTAACACTAACTATATAACGTTAATGCCACAAAACGAATGCCTTGTTAAAACCCTTAGGAGTCTAACCTAAAGAGCTCCTCCTCCTGAGAATTTCCCCCTTTTTTTTTGTTACATAATATAAAATTACAGATTCATACCTTCAAAATAAGCCATCAATTGTCAAATTTGAGACTATTGTTTTCAATCAATGTCCTATCAAACATTCTGGTAAAATCCTAACACCTTTTCAGTATAGGACTTGAAGTCGATCCAAGTTCATTCAGCTATCTGATGAGAGAACTACACTCCCAGAATTCAATGTGATCATTGTCACTAGAACCATTTCACACCTGGAGCAAAGGCCCAGTCATTCCTTTGTTATTCCAGTGAATGGACCCAGCAGGAGGCCTAGCCTGTGTGTGTGTGTTTCTGTGTGTGTGTGTGTCTGTGTCTGTATTTACAGTACTGTACCATATCAAAAAAAAATAAGCAAACTAGACTAGATGTAAATGTAATGTGTAAATGTGTGTGTGTCTGTCTGTCTGTGTATGTGTGTGTGTGTGTGTGTCTGTGAAACATGTCTTGTACTCATTTACCTCACTAAATACAGCAATGTGTAACTGTAGATTTCAAGAGAGAGAGAGCGACATTTATAATAATTATATTATTAATTAGTTTTTTTACACACACACACTAATAACATGATCATAACCAGAGAAAACAAGACCAAAGACAACTGGAATAGAATATCACACAATTTTATTAAAAACACAGAGAATAATAATCAACAGTAGCAATTGTATTGTACAATGAACAACCCTATATATCACTTTTGGATTACAATAGTAATACAAGGTGCCTCATATGATATTTGGCAGAGAGCGCGACCACAATGAATCTAGGCAAAATACTGATTTCTTTTGATTTCTCTGTTTGAGAGAGAGAGAGAGAGAGAGTGTGTGTGTGTGTGCAGGGGAGTAGCTGGGGGGGGGGGGGGGTTAGGATGATTCCAAGGGCCCAGCAAATGCCCCACATTTTTTTATAGATTGGGGGCCCCACATTTTTTAATAGATTGGGGGGCCCACAAATTGTTTCTTTCATGGGGCCCAGAATCTCCAGCTACGCCCCTGTGAGCGCACCGTTCTACTCTAGAGAGCTGTCATGACCGTGATGCGCGCTTGAATGAACTGCGAGATAACTCATAACTCGTACACACACGCACTCTGTCTGCCATACAGTAGTTTATGTTGTTTTAGCGCGACGTGGGTATATACACGGGCGAGGATGAAAAGCATAAGACTACTTTTAATACATAAATTAACGTTCTGTCGGGTCCCGTGTATTCTCGAGAGAGAATGATAATAATAATAATAATGCAGGACCAGATTATATTATCAACGACAGACAGTGAGAAACACAACCCCCCCCCCCCCTCTCGCGCTGAAGAATATGCATATTAGATCACTCGGTGATTAACACCTATGCGCTGTTGGTGTGTGCGCGCGTCCATGGATGTGACGCGCGATGTAGTTTTTATCGCAAATGGAGATTATTACAAGCATACCATATAGCAAGAATTAAACGTATTTACAAGTCGTATTAGGTTTAACAAGTTGGGCGACCTATACCTTACATGTCAAAGCACTAGAAATGGCAATTTTTCTATTTTTATCGATTTCTGAAAAGATGTCCTTTTTGAGTATTTAAGAGGGATTCGAATTTCTTTTGTTGTCCGCCGACGGGTTCAAAGCTCCAGCGTGACTCCTAAGGGTTAATCATAAGTAGTAACTTTGATGCAGTAGCTTGTGTGTGTGTGTGGGGGGGACTGGGGACCGTTGTGGAGGTCGTGAGTGAGTCTAAACCACATTGCATGCTTGCACGATGAGATATAATAATGATAATCTAGCGTTGATTTCAGGAAGATTCGATAATCAGGTGAAAAATTACAACATGTTTATTGAATTACACAAACGCTGTTTTCACGTCTTTTTCCTGGAATTACTCAGAAGCACCCAAACTATATTCATATTTAAAACGGAAATATACGGATGAAAAAATTATCTGTTTTTTGCACGTTGACTGGAAGCAACTCACTGACACTCGACGGCGTTATTAGACCCATAGCTATAATATAAAATATAGGTTTAGCTCTACAAACTACAACTACGTTTACATGGGGTTAATGGACGGCAAGGCCAGGTCACTTCCCGGAAGGGGCGTGGCACTCAATGTGTTAATTAATGTTGCGTTTCTTTTTCAAATGTAGCCAAGAGTAAAGACCCTAACCCTATCAAAATAGCACTACGTTTGTTTACCAATGAGCTAAATATGAGTTTATGAATATTTTTCATGTCTGTTCAATGTTAGCATGGTGTTATTCACCGTCAAAGATAAAAAAAAATATATATATTCTCTACTTTTGGTTCATTACAATTTACTCAAGCATAGTAACAGACAGTATTTCTGACACTGGGAATACATGCAAATGGCCTTGTAGAAGTGGAGCAATATTCCATTGACTTCGGTATGTACTTTTAGGCAAATCTTCTGAAAATAATAGCTAGGGCTTAAGTGGTTAAGTTCTGACTTTATTGTTTGTCCTCCTCGTTGCTTTGCTCCTTTTTTAACATTAGAACTCGTTTGACTCTTATTTTGTGTCAATTTTACGTTTGTCTATTTTAATGTTTTAATGTCCATTTCTTGAGGCTGATTCGATGCATCGTAAAATCTTTCATTTTCACCAAAGTTTGATTAATTTCCAATTGATCACTGATTTGGATTATTTTTAAAGTGTTTTTTTTAATTTTTTATAAAAGTGACTAGGCTGATAATGTCATTTAAACCTTGCATCAGGGTATTAAAGGTAGAATCTGTAACCTTGCATCAGGGTATTAAAGGTAGAATCTGTAATGCCGTCACACAGTGACCTCTGGGCAAAAGAGCCCTGCTTGGTGTTGCATTTTGGTAATTATTTTTGTTTTGGCTGGATGTTTGGTTTGGAGTTGAGTGGGGAGGGGAGGGGTTGCTATTGCTGGCCACACGTCAGGCTCTACTTATTATACTGTGCATTTCTCCAGACCTCTCTTGGCAGAGCCTGAGGTGTGGTCCGCAATAGCAACCCATCCCCTATATCCACTCAAATACAACCCACACATCAGACCAAAATAATGTAAACTAAGTGCAGTACCGAGGGGCGCAATGCGGCCGAGCTCTTGGGTCACGGTAAGATTTCTATTCAATGATCACAGGATTCAGGTTAAAATGTTTGTTTACACAGGATGACTGATCATCATGCGTTGTGTCTGTTCTCAGGCATGATGCCACCCCCTTCGTCCACGCCCTTCATGGCAGCCATGCCTTCTGGCCCCATCGCTGGCTTGTCGGCTGGACCAGAGGTGATCTTCTCAGGGAAACACAACGGCATCAGCGTCTACTTTGCCCGCATTCTGGGGTCAGTTGTATAACCGAGCATAACATTCTGTGGTCAGCTGTATAACAGCATAACATTCTGTGGTCAGTTGTATAACAGCATACCATTCTGTGGTCAGCTGTATAACAGCATAACATTCTGGAGTCAGGTGTATAACGGCATAACATTCTGTGGTCACTTCAGCTGTATAACAGCATAACATTCTGTGGTCAGGTGTATAACAGCATAACATTCTGGGGTCAGGTGTATAACAGCATAACATTATGGAGTTAGGTGGTGTATAACAGCATAACATTCTGGGGTCAGGTGTATAACAGCATAACATTCTGGTGTCAGTTGTATAACAGCATAACATTCTGGGGTCAGTTGTATAACAACTGCAAATCCTCTACTGGTTTGACACATTTTGACAGAGTTATCTTGGTCACAACCTAATTACTGTCACTCCCTCTTTGAATCATGTCTGGAGCTCTTGGCTCTGGCTTGCTGGAGAAAGAGTCTCCTCATCACCTGTTTTATGTCATTCATAACAGAAACATCTGGGATGGGAGTCTTGGTGTTGAGAAGACTATTACCAACGGGAATCAGACTGCCAGTATTGTAAGTATTATAACTACTTAAAATGACCATCCTTAGTGTGATGATGATGATGATGATGGTGGTGGTGATTATTAGGACACCAGTAGTGGCTGATTTCCAGTCTTGCCGCCCCTCGCTTTTCTCTAGATGGAGAGCACTGTTGGCGCCTCTGATCTGGAGTCGGTTCTTCTGGAGCTGAAGGGTCTGATGGAATTCCTCGACAAGAACTCTCAGTTCAGCCCCTCCTCCCTGGGTGCAGCCAGGTAACACTGCTCAAAATGTGGACCTCAACGTTGACAGATGTGATCATTTCACCATCTACAGTACAGTAATTCTACATTTTGGAGTTAGATTAACATAATTTCCCCATCCTACTGTCATTGTGTTTTTTAAATTGGATAATTTGGTAAATAAGTACATTTTCACAGCCCACAACGCAGATGTTGATGATGTTGCCGTCTCTACAGTACACACCAAGCCGAACATTGAGTTGTCTTGTTTGTCGTTTCCCCCGCGTGGCTGAATGGTAACATCTGGTCTGTTGTGTGTCTCTCAGCTTCAGCTCGCCTGCCAACCTGCAGCAGCGGCTGCTGGGCTTCATGCGTCCCGAAGGAGCCACGTCGCAGCAGGTCCAGCAGGAGCTCCAGAGGAAGTATCACAGTGAGTGATGACCGCGGAGCAGCTGCCGCCGCCTCACTGCCTCAGACACACACTTCTGATCCGCTGCCTTTCATCAAAGCCATATAGACACAGACGACCGTTAGCGCCTCGGGGTCAAACTGGACAAGAGCGGTTGATATGAAACCCTTTTTTTTCCTCCATCGTAGAGATCTCTTTCAATTTGTGGAAAAAAGGCAGCAAATTGAATCTCTTGACTTGTATTTCTGACATTGTTACACCCGTGGCTTTTGTGATCAGACATCTGACCCGTACCAGCAGAGTTATCATTGTTCAGTGCATCCCTATCACATGCCTTCTTTTCTTAGTGAGGGGGCATGACATGATGTAGTCTCTCTGACATGATGTAGTCTCTGAGATGATGCAGTTGTTCTGACATGATGTAGTCTCTCTGAGATGATGCAGTTGTTCTGACATGATGTAGTCTCTGAGATGATGTAGTTGTTCTGACATGATGTAGTTGTTCTGACATGATGTAGTCTCTCTGAGATGATGCAGTTGTTCTGACATGATGTAGTCTCTATGAGATGATGCAGTTGTTCTGACATGATGTAGTCTCTCTGAGATGATGCAGTTGTTCTGACATGATGTAGTCTCTCTGAGATGATGCAGTTGTTCTGACATGATGTAGTCTCTCTGAGATGATGCAGTTGTTCTGACATGATGTAGTCTCTCTGAGATGATGCAGTTGTTCTGACATGATGTAGTCTCTCTGAGATGATGCAGTTGTTCTGACATGATGTAGTCTCTCTGAGATGATGCAGTTGTTCTGACATGATGTAGTCTCTCTGAGATGATGCAGTTGTTCTGACATGATGTAGTCTCTCTGAGATGATGCAGTTGTTCTGACATGATGTAGTCTCTCTGAGATGATGCAGTTGTTCTGACATGATGTAGTCTCTGAGATGATGTAGTTGTTCTGACATGATGTAGTTGTTCTGACATGATGTAGTCTCTCTGAGATGATGCAGTTGTTCTGACATGATGTAGTCTCTATGAGATGATGCAGTTGTTCTGACATGATGTAGTCTCTCTGAGATGATGCAGTTGTTCTGACATGATGTAGTCTCTCTGAGATGATGCAGTTGTTCTGACATGATGTAGTCTCTCTGAGATGATGCAGTTGTTCTGACATGATGTAGTCTCTCTGAGATGATGCAGTTGTTCTGACATGATGTAGTCTCTATGAGATGATGCAGTTGTTCTGACATGATGTAGTCTCTATGAGATGATGCAGTTGTTCTGACATGATGTAGTCTCTATGAGATGATGCAGTTGTTCTGACATGATGTAGTCTCTGAGATGATGCAGTTGTTCTGACATGATGCAGTTGTTCTGAGATGATGTAGTTGTTCTGAGATGATGCAGTTGTTCTGAGATGATGCCGTTGTTCTGAGATGATGTAGTCTCTGAGATGATGCAGTTGTTCTGACATGATGCAGTTGTTCTGAGATGATGTAGTTGTTCTGAGATGATGCAGTTGTTCTGAGATGATGCAGTTGTTCTGAGATGATGTAGTTGTTCTGACATGATGTAGTCTATGAGATGATGCAGTTCTGAGATGATGCCGTTGTTATGAGATGATGTAGTCTCTGAGATGATGCAGTTGTTCTGACATGATGCAGTTGTTCTGAGATTATGTAGTTGTTCTGACATGATGTAGTCTCTATGAGATGATGCAGTTGTTCTGAGATGATGCAGTTCTGAGATGATGCAGTTGTTCTGAGATGATGTAGTTGCTCTATGAGATGATGCCATCGTCTCCTGAAGTTGATCAGATCTGATGATTCTACTACATGGAAGCATTTGCTGGGATCTTTACAGCTCAATATAGTGACTTGGTTTCGTTCAGAGGTTCCCAAATAGTCTCAAGTCGAACACCTTTAATGAGCATTAGGTCATGGACCCCAATTTGATACGATTTTGACAGAGGGACCCCCCCCCCCCCCCCCCCCATCTGAGAAGACTTTTGTTGTTCGGTATGATTTATCACTTGGTTACATAGCTGTCTGTACTGTCTGTAGGGAGATAACTGTGGACAGAATTCAACCTATGATCAAAATAAACATTCATTCATTGTGCTTCTAGTGAATTAAGTTCTAGTGAGATTAAACTATTTCCTTCTTTAGCGGGAGACCCCCCTGTAGCCTTCTCAAGGACCCCCACTTTTGACAACCGTGGACTCGGGTCAGTCAGAGCAACCGTACCAGGCCAGACCCTGGATCATTGTTGACTTTGCATCTACATCATCCACACATCCTGTTTAATCTTCTGGATCTCGTCCCTCCTCTCTCTCCATGTCCCTCCCCTCTCCCCGTCCCTCCTCTCTCTCCCCGTCCCTCCTCTCTCTCCATGTCCCTCCTCTCTCTCCCCGTCCCTCTCCTTGTGTCCAGCCGAGGCCCAGTCCTATGAGAAGGTGTCCCTGCAGGGCATCCAGCAGCTCGTGCATCGCTCCTGTCAGTCGCTGGCCCTCTGGAAGCTTCTCTGTGACCATCAGTTCAGCCTCATCATCTCTGAGCTGCCCAAGGTACTCACACACACACACACATACACACACACACACACCGTATAGGTCTGAATATAAGACGATTTAAGATGGCCCCTCTTTTTCAAGACTAATAAAAAAAATAAAAAAAATTGAAGACTAATCATTTGTCAATCTCCTGGAAGCGGACCGTGGCAAGCTTTTCTCTTGCTGTTTGCATTTTTAAGGCATTTTTTTTGGGCTTGCCATCTTCTAACGTCACACTCTGTAACATCATATTTTTTGGCTGCTTGACAGTTGTTTGATGCGCTTTGTGCTGTTATGGTAGAATGACCTATTGGAGTAAAGGAACGCAGTGCGGTGGACTCCACATTGAGAGATTCTTAGAGTGAAGGAACGCAGCACCTTGGACTCATAGCTCGTACTCTAAAGTTTTGTGTTATTTGTCACATATAAGGTACATGTACATTATAGTGAAATGCTTGGTTCTGTATGACCCTCCTTAAATTGTGCTTCATACAGTAAAAGGTAAAACAATAAAGACCAAACACTATACAAAATATACAAAACTAAAATGTGCAAAATGCAAAAAAAAAACAAATGCAAAAACGAGTTAGAAGAGTTGGTGCAAATAATTTTGGAATAAATAGATAAATATGGTGTAATGTTTATAAAAAATAAAAATAAAAGTTTAAAGTGAATGATGGATTCTTACTTTCCGTCTCCGTACACAGAGTGCGGGTATCGCAGGTGTGTGTGTTTCTCCTTTGCACCTGTCGCTGTGTGTGAGGGGGAGAGGGAGATACAGGGAGAAAGACGCTTGGGGAACACGTGATCTGTTGTAGTAGTGAATGTATAATGACATTTACAAGTCAAAACCCTGGAAATAAGACGACAACCCTTTTTCTGATTTTCTATTTCTAGGGAAAGAAACCTCGTCTAATACGGTTCTTCTGCTCCCTCCCCCTATAGCAGGGGTGATAATATACAGCACACATCAGGGCTTTCCCCAGGACCTTCAAACAAGATGGTGCAGAGTCTCAACTAGGGGGTGGAGGCAAAATAATTGGCAATAAAGAAAAAGCCATTTGCTGTAATAATTTCCTGCAATTTAAAAACATAATTTCAAGAAAATAGCAAACGCAAGTTATTTATATAAGTACAGTGTATAAGGTTACACAATAGTTTAACATTGAACACGCACAGACACAGTGGCACAGAAGACCGGGCAATCATGTATTAGACAGTGTAGTGATGTGGCTGTTTCTAATCTGGCCCCAAGCTTTCACTGCAAAAAAAAAATATATATATATATATATATGTATATATATTTATTTATTATTATAGTATATATATATTTTTTAAACCACATGGTGGCATAGGCGCATTGTCATAGTGGAGCTGCGCCCCTGTACCATGTTTAGGGAAAGCCCTGCACATAATCTGTAGCCGCGTTCCCCCGAGCGGCTTGGCCGGATGTAAGCCTTGGCAGTAGCGCCGCTTGACAGGACGTAAGACTCTACGAGCCATTGTTGTGTTTTACGAGCTCCTCCGTCTGAACCGCTTCAACAACCCGAGTGCTCTTGTCCGGCTGCAGGAGTTCCAGGACCAGATGAAAGGGGTGAGCTTTAAGGACGTGGTGATCCGGGGCAAGGAGCTGACGGGAGCCCTCATCACGGCCCTCATCAACGTCTACATCAAAGACAGCGCCTCGGTGGACGCCATCAGCACCCACCTGCGGGACATCTGTCCCCTGCTCTACAGCAGCGACGACAGCATCTGCTCCAAGGTGCACACAGGACACGCACACACACACGCACGCACAGGACACACACACACACACACAACCGGCCAATGTCCCCACGTACAGTCGGGTCCATAAATATTTGGACATTGACACAATTTTCACAGTTTTGTCTCTGTACACCACCACACACCACAATGGACCTGAAATTAAATAAACTAGATGTGCCTTAAGTGCAGATTTTCAGCTTTAATTTGAGGTAGGGCTGGGTTCAATCTATCTTCATTTGAATTGGCGATTATTGATTCATAAGATCCCAAGATCGATCTTAAAAAAAAATATATATATATTATCCCCCAATTTAGTCGTTATGCCAATTCCCTTCCTGGTCTTTGCACACACTGCCCCACTGTCGGTCTGGGGAGGGTGTAGACCAGGGGTCGGCAATTAAGTTTGGCCTCAGGATAGGAATTTTCCATTGGTTCTCCCAGCCCACGTGACCATTTCTAGCATTTCCATTGGCTATAGTGACAGACCTAGATAATGATTGTGGAAATACAACAAATCTATGAAACCACTTACTGAGATATCACCCAGATGTGACATATGCAAAAGTACATTCATGTAACTGCTTGAGAGTCAATTCTTAATGTAAACAATTGATATTTTTAACAATGCAACATGTTTGAGGGTTCCTTGAACCATTGACTCGAAAATCAAATCGAATCGCGACCTTGTGAATCGGAATCTAATCGTTTTGGGAAATCAGTGGTGATACCCAGCCCTAATTAACGGTGTAGGAATTACAACAGTTCCTACCTGATGTATTGTGCACCCACACTTTTTTAAGCAGATCTTTGTTTCATTTAAAATCTATTGTGGTGGTGTACAGAGGAAAACTGTGAAATATTTATCGACCAGACTAGGTAAAAAAAAAATCCTCTTTAACGTGTGGTGGATCTCCTTTCCAGGCTAATGAGCTGCTGCAGGGCTCCAGGCTGGTCCAGAACAAGGCAGACAAGGAGAGAACCCTGAGGGAGTCTCTACGGCTCTACCAGCAGATCAGCCACCATGCAGACCTGCCACTCGTCTGCTCCCAGTACAGGCAGGGTAAGGACACGGACATGGACACGGACACGCGCACACACACACACGTAGAGGCACACACACACACACACACACACACACGTAGAGGCACAGACACAGTGACACACCAGAGTAGGAATGTTTTTTTGTTCTTTTTTTTCAAATGATTTTTGGAGGGCTTTTTTGCATTTTTAATATGGCAATTAAATTGGAACCCTTTTTTCTCAATGTATATGAATATTCACAGTTGTGATAATTGAAACACAATGTTACACAATGACCCCCCCATCCCTCATTTTCTATCCTTGATTTTAGGGCCATTCTTTGCAAACGTTGTTTATCCAATCTTCAGAGGCACAATCTTCATAGTGTTTTAATTTGCTACCCTGACTGTGATAGAATGTACGCTAAGGAGCCCGTTGTTCTCCCTCAGTGCGTTTCTACGAGGGCGTCCTGGAGCTGTGCCTCACGGCTGCAGACAAGAAGGACCCCCAGAGGCTGGGCCCCCACTTCTACAAGAACGGAGAGCCAGAGGACGACCAGGCGGGACAGCAGGCCTTCCAGGAGAGGTAACCAAGACTAGCTCTGCAGACACCCCCAAGGGGATTTGTACCACACTCCATAAGCCTACTTAGCAGGATAGAAACACGGTCCAACCTACACGGGACAGTGCAATATAAAAGGGCTGTGCAAATTGCAATACAACATAACCTTGGACTTATGGGACGGTGCCACATCAAATTAATGACGTTGGTTGGGAGGGAAGGAAGGGGTTAATGACATTGTTTCTCTGATGTCTGTATGTCTGTCTATGCTGTAACATGGCTGTTCGTGTGTTTTTCTTTTTTGTAACGGTAAAAAAAAAAAATATATATATATATATATATATATATATATATATATATATGAATTTCTGTATCAACAGACAATAAAGAACTACCGGTATCTTATCATAATAATTGTATATAATGGAATTGAAAGTTGTAAGAGCGCAGGGAAGGAAATCGGAAGCACACAAAAACACATCCAAGTTGCACAAGAGTCGAGTCACACAAGACCTGCTTCCTTTTGAAGTTCCTGGGTGATATATATTTATTCTTCAGGTATATATTCTATTAAAGCGGTAGCCGCGCAGAACACCGTCCCCCAGGATGAGCTGCATGAACGAAGGGCCTCTTGCAGTGGTCTGTCACTGACCACCACCGTCTCTCCACTTCCAGGCTGTCGTGCTACAAGTGCATCTCGGACACCATGCAGGAGCTGGTGAATCAGAGCAAGGCCGCTCCGCAGTCCCCCAGCGTCCCCAAGCAGCCGGGCCCGCCCGTGCTGACCTCTGACCCCAATATGCTCAGCAACGAGGACGCCACTGCCCACGTGAGTGACGACGAGACTGGGCCGGTCGACCGCTGGGTTCCGGGCCACGCGGGGGCGTAAAATGACCCGGATACGTAGCGGTGCACATTTTGACATGTTTCTCTGGTTCTGTTGTGCAGTTTGAGCAGATGCTGGGTCTGGCCCAGAGGTCTCAGGATGAGCTGTTCCACATAGCGCTCTACAACTGGCTGATCCTGGCCGACCTCACTGACAAGCTGCTGGAGGTAACGGCCCTGTGACACAAGTTACACATGTCGTTTTTCTTTTTCTGTAACTGTCTCACCACATATCTCACACTATATGTATTTACGGTATGTACAGGGTATCTGCGGGGTATTAAATTCTGAATTTGCACAGGTATTTCATTTTGGGGGGGAGGGGGCAGCCTGGCTATCGGGAGATGAAATAATATTAAATATATGAAATGTTTTTGTATTGAAGTTGTTGTTGTTTGCGGGGCTACCGGGAGCTAGGTGCGTCTGGCAAGAGCTTGTATGGAAGGTGTGAGAATTTCGATTGGTGCTGCAAGTGCAGCTTGTTGAAACCTGCCGATACCCAGATGTAGATGCATCGATCCTAATGTGACGATTCAACTGCATCGATTTGAAAATGTTAGAATAGATTATAATCGAAATAAAAAAAATATATATGCTTTTCTTTTATTATTTATGTATTGTTTTTATTGACCTATAGTCCATTCATGCTGAGTGAATCAGTTCCCCCAGCCACATTTGTGTATTCAAATTTGTTGGGGGAATTAACTGATAGAAAATGTATCGAATTGAATCGTGGTCAAATGAAGAGATTTCATGATGCATTGAATCGTTGCCTGAAGAATCGTAAACGAATTTAATCGCTGTGAGGTCGCATCGTTACACCCCTAGTAGACATGAATAATATTCATATATTAGCATTTATTAGCAATCAATTCCATTTCAATAAGATATTATTAATAATTAAAAACGAGTGAGTCACTTACCACATTCTCAGGGTGTGGCATGATGTTGGTGTGTTGATGGTCTGTTCCCTCCCGTCTGGCCTGTGTCCAGGTGAACTCTCCGTACCTGGAGGAGCACCTGATCCACATGATCAGGCAGGACCAGAGTAAGGTCCGGAACATGGACCTGCTGTGGCGCTACTACGAGAAGAGCCGCAGCTTCGGCAAGGCGGCTCACGTCCTGGCACGCCTCGCAGACATGCACAGGTTCGCTCCCCCGCGCCCATCGTAAAGATGCAATCTGATTGTTGTTGTGTTTTTTTTTGCATTCCTGCCTCCGTATGAGTTCATAAATCAAACAACCTCTGACATAAGTTTTCTTCATGCTTGCATGCTTGCATGCATTATCCAGTTCATACATAAATTTGTTGCCCTACAAAGGCAAAATTATTTAATTTAAAAAAAATGAAGTGACAGCCACCACAGCTTGCCTCTGCAGAAGTGCAGCGGCATATATTCATAACATACGCACACACAGTACATATATATTACATGCATGCCATACACACAGTACATATACATGCATACACAGTACATAATACATGCATACATAACACACGTACACACAGTACATGCATACATAAATAACACCCATACATAGTACAATACATATATAACATGCATACCCACAGTACATATACATACAATACTTAAAAGCTCGATTTCACTAAGGGCCTGTGTCCATATAGCGTTTTTTTTTACTGGCAGAAAAGCGCTGTGATGAAGAATGAGGGGGGGGGGGGAAGGCTGCGTATTAGTTTTGTATCTATGGCAACAATATATCTATCACCAACCACCTGACCACTGTTGTATGCCTGACTAGCACGCTGTTGCTTTTGAATGAGTGGTGATGTTCCTGCCGTCACCACCACGCAGTCTGACGGCCGTGGAGCAGGGAGGGCGTGGGCGCGTGACTGGTTGTCTGGACAGAGCTTTACCTCTAGGCGGCCGCCTGCTGCTGCCCGATACACTCACTGCTCTTTGGGAACTGTTTAAGAAAGACGCTGGAGCCCAGAAAGAAACTATATGAACACGAGCCCTAAGGATACCCGGGGGGGGGGGGGAAACAAGTTTAAATGTTCATGTAAGTCAAACAAGTATTCAACAAGTATTTACTGTTGTTGTTTCCGTTTGGGACCCTGCAGCACGGAGATCTCTCTGAAGCAGCGTCTGGAATACATCTCCAGAGCCATCCTGTCTGCCAAGAGCTCCTCCAGCATGTCCTCCCAGGGAGCGGACGGAGAGTTCCTCCACGAGCTCGAGGAGAAGATGGAGGTACCGAGAGCTTGAGCCGCCCCACGGCAAACACAAACATGATCCTGACGGTGTAGCGAGCCCTTTATAGGCCCCTTTTTAGGGGTGCATTATGCGGTTTAGGAGGAGAAACATTGGCAGAGTTTCCAATTAGTTTTCAGTACATATTTACGTTGGCATAAATTGAAACAAAATTATTGTGAGGCGCTGTGAACCTTTTTTGAACAGTTTTTTTATTCGGGTATTAAAATATACCAACAATGTTGTTTCCCCACTTCTCTTGAGTTAAAAATGTCACCCCCAAAACTCCATATTAATTCCCGTTTTCTCTGCTTCCTTCGCTCCCCAGGTGGTGCGTATTCAAGTACAGATCCAGGACACCCTGAGCAGGCAGTACTCCCAGCATCCTTCAGTGCAAGGTGCCATCTCCCAGCTTGACTGGGAACTCATGGACATCACCAAGGTAACGCACTGATTTCTGTCTTATCCAGTACTGCATCATCGTCTGGTATAACGTATTTTATATTAGTCATATCGATGGCCGAAGCACAAAACCTCCTATCTGCATAACAAAACCTCCTATCAGCACTTTGCGAGGCACTAATACCTGGTCGGTATTGTTAACACGTAATATAGTCTAAAAACAGTGTATTGTATTTGGTATCCTTAGCATTGTGCAAGAAAACAATACGAAAACACTTTCTCAAAAATTTGTTTTTCTGATTCTTTGTTCTTTGGCCATTGATATGTAATCTGTGTTAATTGTTTTATGAGTAAACATTGCACTGTGTTCTCCTTCTGCAGCTCTACGGAGAGTTCGCTGACCACTTCAGGTTATCCGAGTCCAAGCTGGCCATCATCCACTGTGCTGGACACTCTGATCCCATCCTAGTGCACTCTCTGTGGCAGGAGATCATGGAGAAAGGTACGTTTATTCATCTCTTCACTCCGTAAACCCTTTCTGAACAGAATTTTACATGAATTGCTCCATTTATCTAGATTCAATGTTGCGCTGTTATTTTTTTCTCTGCCATTTTGTCAAGCTAATGTCCTCACATGTCAAGTGTGTCCTACCCTCAGTATCAACATTTCCCTTTTTTAGCTTCCATAGTGTATTTGATGGAATTGTGCATTTTATAACCTCCATTCATTACCCCCCCCCCCCCGCACCAGAAGGGCTGGGAATACCAGAGGGCCCCACCATACAATATTATCACCATACGATAGTATTGAGTATTGTGATAACATATTGCTATAACATATATTGCGATTCCTTACCTTTTTTCGACTGCAAATTATGTCCCCAAAGGAAAACTTGTCAACATCTGTTTTATCTAATAAGATCAAAGTTTTCAATCTGTTCATCACACGTCAGTAATTTTTATTGCAGCACAAAAAAATATATATTGATAAGATTGCAAAATATCATGATGCTATGCTGTATCGACCCCCCCCCAACCTTAACACCCGGTACGACGAACAACGGGGTTTAATGGACGTTGAGCCTCTGCCACACCTGCTCCAGTATATCTGTGCCGTATTATATATTCCATACAGATGAACGCTTATAATGTGTGTTGCAGAGCTGGGGGACAGCGTGGCCATGAGCCCAGCAGACAGAATGAGGGCTCTCAGCTTAAAACTGGTGTCACTGGGGAAGATCTACGCCGGGACCCCTAGATACTTTCCTCTAGGTAAGTACCCCGCTTATACCTTTCTTTAATTAGGAACCATTTCATTCTCCTGATCTTACATTTGCCTGCTCCCCTATCTTCTTAAAGGGGCATCTTGCCAATTTTTACCCTCAATCCTATTGTTCTGTTGTGAGAAACCCATCGCTGGATGAAGTCGCCCAGTGGAGAGCAGACCGCCCCCTAGTGATTATTTCTTCAGCGTCCTTCCAGTTGGCCCTACGACGGTTTTGACTGTAGTTCTTAGTTATTACAGTCATACGTGACACAAAACATCAAAGACGGAACTAAACCCGATCCCCTCCCCTCCCTACATAAACTCGAAACAACAAACGATAACGGGTCTGCTCTTCGTCTGGGGTGATGTCATCTGGGCGAAGCCGATGGCGGCTGAGCTCTGGAGACGCGGGACACGTCGGTATGTTTTATGTCTGAATGTGCCATGTCCCCTTGTCCTCACAACAGCCCTTTAATCGACCGTGTAATTAGACTCGTCTCACCGGTGATTTACTTAATTATTCTCTAATGACAGTGGCCTGTTGAAACACGTTCGCCCCGGGGGACGGGAATATTTGCCGTAAGCAAAAACAGATCATTTATCCACTGGATGACTGATTCTGATAGGCAGAAAACATCTTCAGTGAGATCCCCTGCCTGAATATGTCTCGCTAACTAACGATTGCCTTTTCTGGCTTTGTGTTCCCAGAGTTCCTGGTGAAGTTTCTGGAGCAGGAGGTGTGTCGGCTGAACTGGGATGTGGGCTTCGTCACCTTCACCATGCAGGAGATAGGAGTGCAGCTGCCTCGACTGCTGGAGGTCTACGACCAGCTCTTCAAAACACGGGTACACGCCTTGTCATGAATTAAAACTGTGTGTGTGTGTGTGGGGGGGGGGGGGGGGGGGTCACCTGGTTCCCGGTTCGATTCCTGCTCCTCCCAGGCAGCATGTCGAAGTGTCACGTAACCCCTAATTGCTCCCGATGAGCAGGTTGGCGCCTTGCATGGTCGCCTCCACCATCGGTGTGTGAATGGATGGTGAGGAACAAAATTGTAAAGCGCTTTGGATAAAAGCGCTAAATGCACCATTTTATGAGTCCATGTCTCACTATGTCTCCCCGTCTGCAGGACCCCTGCTGGCAGCGCCTGAAGAAGCCCCTCCACCTGGTAGAATGTATCCATGTGCTCCTGATGGGATATGTGGACGACCCCAGTAGGGTTCCAACCTACGACAGGTAACCATGACTCCTTGCTACTTGCGTCTCGGTTGCTTCAGATACAAAGAAGGTTCAGGACGTGCGGCTAGGTGGTGTAGTGGGCAAGGCGCTCTCCACCAATGCGGGAGACGCTGGGTTCGATCCCAGTGCTCCGCATTGCCATCAGCTTGGCTGGTCGTTCATACTAATACAATTGGCAGTATTAGGGGGTGGGAAGCTGATGGGTGGGGATCGGACGTTGTGGACAGCGACTCCTACAGGTCGGTTGGTGCGCCTGCGCAGCAGAATCAGGAAGCGACGGGGGCGGCGTGTCCCTCCCACGCAGACCCCCGACGCTGAGAGATTGCGCTGTGCAGGTGAAAAGATGCGACGGCTGCTTCCTCGAGTACCGGAGGGGACATGTGTTGTAAGGCTTCGTCCACATTGCAGCCGGCTTGTGGGAGGCATGGCCTAACAGCGTTCGAGACAGGGGAGGGTAGAATTGGACGATACGAAATTGGGATGGGAGAAAAATAGAAAAGGTAGATCAAAAAAAATAAGACAAAGAAGGTTCAGGGCAGCTGCTTGGTCCCTTCAATTACCTTAAAGGCGTGGATCTGATTGGTAGGGATGGGTACCGAATTCGGTACTTTTAAAGGTACTTACCGAAACACGTCGGTACTACCGAGTATCGATTCACGTGAGATACTGATAAAAAAAAATATATATATATATATATTTTTTAACTTTTTTCTTTTCATGTCAACGTTCACACGCACAATATACGCTTACTTAGGATTTGACTTGGTTCAACAACAAAGCAGTCGGGGAAAAAACTGTCAAGTGTGGTTATTTGAAGTTTGGATTTTTTTTCCACAACTGAGGTAGGTAGATTACATTTTTAGAGACTAAAGTACCGAAAAAAGGTACCGTTGGGTACCGGTATCGATTCACAGGTACCGGTATCGGTTCAAATGTGAACGGTACCCATCCCTACTGATTGGTGGGTTCTCGTGTCACCTGGTGGGCTGCACAGTGCACAGGTTGCTCGGTAACCTAAGAAATTAATCTAAAAACAAGTCTCTTCCCCGGGGTAAACTTCCTCTAGTTAACGTTTCTGTCCATCTCTTCCAGACGGCGGTTTACGAACGTGTGTCTGGATAACATCTGCGGCTACCTGGTAGAGCTGCAGTCCTTGAGTCCGAACTCTGCTCTGCAACAGACCATCGGCAACTTCAAGGCTCTGCAAGCCAAACTGGAGAAGGTCCACTGAGGTGGCGTGGGACCGCTAAGACGGGGGACAGGAGACTACTGGAACTAGCACTGTTCAGAGAATTAAACGGCGTCCATGACGGCTTTACATCATCAACGAGCAACGGCATGGAGTGAATTTGCCACATTAGCCCGCTAGCGCGTCTGTCTGAGCCATGTAAAAAGGCTGTACCATTTCCTTTAGTACTTCTATATTTGCCCAAACTCGCAAAATGCAATCGCACACCAAGCACAAATAGGAGTAACAGTAGGAGATCCGTGGTAGTAGATCCATGATAGCAGATCCGTGGTAGTAGATCCATGGCAGCAGGTTTTGATGTGGATTCATCACAAGATGATGACTGAAGCAAGCATTTTAAGTCGGGGTTCGTCATCTTCTTCGTCTTTCTCACCAGACTGCACATTATTACAGACATCGAGTGCGGGTGTGCGAGTGCATGTCTCGAGTTTGAGCAAATATGAGCGAACCTGTAAGTACATTAGGAAATTGTATGCCTTTTTGTTTTTGCGGCACAGATATACATGGCTAGCAAACTGGAACACTGTCGCGACTAGGAGGGAATGATTACCCACAACACCCCTGGCCTCGTCTGCCTCCTGTTTTGACTGATAGTTTGCTAGATACGTGACGCTGACCAGAGAACAGTGGAGTCTCCCTGTGGAGACCAGAGAGAGCACCTCACCTCTGGAAGACTGGTCTCCTGAATGTTCCACGAGGCCGGCAGGTCCTCCATCTTTACACCCCGCTTCATGTTTTATGCGTGTGAACATTTGTTGTTGAACCTAAACATTGCGTTAAACTGCTGCAGAAAAAAAATTACTGACGGCTGTACGTCGTACTGGTTTCAGATACAAAACCAATGCATTTAAACCATCGCTTGTTCTTGATCTCCAGGTCAAGATATACAATGCACATTATAAATGCACTTACCGAACACGACTGCTCCCAGATAGGAAGGTTTGGTAGGTTTGAGTCCACCGTCAAATGTGACACTTGACAAAGTATTGGTATTTAATCATGTCGAGGGAGAGACATTTAATTTGTTCTGCGTAGGGCTGTCACCTCTTTCCCCCAAATCAAAACAAGTTTGAACGAATCCAAAGTAAAATAATTCGTTCCAACTCATTTGAGCATTTATGTAATCTGAATCCTCTATTATAACTACCCCCCCTAGCCCCATGCCTTTTCATAATAGCAATCCCCAAAAAACAATTATAGTCATCCATTTGTATAGTTGTAATTGAGTATTGCCTCTGGACAGGCACCCGAGAGAGAGAGAAAGGAAGATGAAGAGAGCAAGTGAGTGTGGGAAAACATGCTCATTTCTGGCGAAAGGACTCCACGATTGATAGGATGACAAACGTCCTTTTATTGGTAACGGTCGACATGGCTCCTGTAATGAGTTCTGTGTCCACGTGATGAGTTTAGATGAACTCCCGCAGCCCCCGTCTGCAGTCCCCCCCCCTCTGGTCCATCAGAGAGGAGAGGCGGACACAGACGTGCAGAGAGAAGCATACGAGGAGCAAGGCACCGGAATATCAATTCATTAATATACATTTGAGACATTTTTACCAGATCGCTACAGTTCCATCATTTAACAATTTGCCGCGTTGGATCGATAAGTCGATATTCCCGGGGGGGAGGGGGGGGGGGTGATGGCCCTGGGTCTGTAGACTTTGGGGCCCTGTTCAGTCTATATGTCCTCATCAGAACAGGGAGTGGAGCGTTGTACTCTCCAACAATATACAGATATAACAACCAAAATCCCTTTCTTTCCGCCAAAAGTCTGTCCCATTTTTGTATCTACATTGGTCGTTATGTCTACGTGTCTTGAGGTGAACGGAACAGATTGTATGAGCGATTGTGTGTTGCGTGTACCTGAGCTGAGGTAAATCTAACCTCAATCAATCCTTTTTACATAATGGTGCTGTTCAAGTTGCCGCACTCAGAACTTTGACCTGCAGTGAGCGATTTGTTATAGCAAACCATTTCTACATGTAAGTGGGATCTTTTTTTATTTGTCCTAGTTTTTGTAAAGTTTTTATTGAATATTGCATTGAAAATAATTAAATATACAATTTGTTCAGGATCTTTGTATTGTATTTGCCTGGGTAGCTGTACTTGTGTGAACCAACAGGGTTATGAATAAATAAACTAGGTTGAGAGATACAATTTTAGTTTGCCAGAGGCTTAACAACAGGAAACCGCATTAAATTGTTAGTTCTGGATAATTATGTGTGATACTGCAGAGGGGTCCCTGTCATGAAGGCCTGTACTTGTTTAATGGAAGATAATTAGTCCTCAGGGCAACTTGCTGTCAACACAACCGTGATCATAATTGCTCAGGGGGCATTGTCTCCAATTATTTAGGCACGAAAGTAGAGAACATAGTGCCTCATTCTTAATCGCCTCAAAAATAATTATACTTTTGGCTGACGATGCCAAACTGATTTCCTTCATGTTGTCCGCTTTGTGGAAAACGTAATATGAAGTAGGTGCAAAACATTCCATGACTAGTATGAACTTGAAGTTCCTTTTATTCTGACATGGATTATTACAAATAAAATCTACATTGTTAGCACAGTAATCTACTGTTGTTGCTGACGGTAAAGAGACATGCGTGTTGGATACGTACTCCTGATCTTGACCGAGGCATTGGAGTTGGACCTGGAGTTGGTCACTGGGGCGCCGGTCTCTGGACGCCCACCGCTCCTCGATGGTGAGGATGCGGAGGACAAATTCCTGGTATATGCAAACATGTACTCTGCAAATAAAGAGTTTTTTATTCTAATACTATTACAGGCTTTACTAATCCTTCACTTCTGTTCAAAGTGCTGATGTTAAGTTTGGTTTAGAAATTGGTATTTTTTTTTTATTTTTTTTCACTAATATTTTTTGGACTGTCATAGACCATAGGAATAAAATGTATTAATTGTGAAAATGCACGTAGTAGTTCCACTTTAACTTACAGTAGCTACTACAGATCTTTAATGGTAGTGTATCTGGTTTAATGAATGAGAGGAAACCTGTGATAAATGGTTCATAGTTATTGTAATATTGAGGGATTACCCAAAACTATTACCCAGACTATTCACAAAAGATCCTAATATAGCCTACCTCTTAAGAATAGCATATCTAGTGCAGGTCAGGACAACACATTAGAATCGATATACAATGAATGTGCTGTATTAAGCTGACGCGTCATCTCTCGCACCCTCTGCACGAGCAAGATAGTTTTTTCACTCCATGTAGGAAGATGTACGGGATGATGCAGGTGTAGGAGGCTGCGATGTAGCTGGCCACCTCCACCACCACTGAGGAGGTGTGGATGTTGTAGCTGATCCGCAGCACCAGATGAGTCAGCCAGCAGACCAGGAACACACTGGCCACGGCCACCACGCTCTTGGCCGGCCTCACGTGAGTGCCTTGGACGGGCTTAGCCGGGGCTCGGTCGGTGGGCTTTGGAGGATCTGGCAGAGCTTCCACTGTGTTCTCATTGGTTTCACTGTAGGGGGGAGCACTGGGGCAACTGTGGCCTGATGTTTCTCCACCCGAACGAGTACCACTAGGGAGGGTAGGATGGATGCTGGTAAGGGATGGGAAATCTATGTCCCCGCCGGAGCTGCGTATATTCCCCTGGTTATATACCGTGCGGATGTCCATTTCATATCCCCTCTCGGTGTCCTCTGTGCCGTCCTTAGCCGTCCCCTTCATGGTGGCTTGGGGTTTAAGCCTCTTCATGCGCATCTTGTTCTGCAGAAGAGTGATGATGATCTGGATGCTGGAGAACACTATCCCGGCGAGAGGGATGGCGTTGGCCAGAGTCAAATACAGAGCGTCGTAGGTCTGCCGGGCGAACGCGTCGGAGAAGACGTCGATGCAGTCCGCGTGGCTGCCGTTGCCGCCCGTTAACCCGGAGAAGAAGAAGTGCGGGGCGCTGAAGACCACGGCCACCGTCCAGCTGCCGGCCAGCAGGCAGGCCACCAGGCGGAGGCTGTCCATCTGGACCGGGGCCCCGCCGCGCTTCAGGGAGCACACGATCTTCTGGTGCCAGAAGATGCTGATGAAGAAGGTGGTGAAGATGCTGCTGGTCTCCGACAGGTCGGCGCAGAAGAGGAATATGCCGCAGTAGGTCTCGCCCAGGAACCACCGGTGGGAGAAGTCCGCGATGGTGTCGGGCAGGTCCACCAGGTAGTTGGCGATGAGGTTGGAGACGGCCAGGTTGATGAAGAGGACCTCGTTGGTGCGGAGCTGAGACCTGAGCCGAGGGAGAGAGCTGAAGGCCAGCCAGTTGTTTCCCAAGATCCCCGTCAGACACATGAGGGCCCTGACGAAGGACTCGATCCAGTTGGCTACGTCCATCGCTATAGGTGGGCCTCCGTAGGGGGCCTCCCTGCCTCTTCTTCACTCTGGTGCTTTAACACAGCTTCACCGGCCCTGCCCTGTTCCTTGCCGAGGGCCTTTCAAATGACCTGTATACCTGGGATGCTTAGGTGCCTCCTGGTTATTTATATAGAGGCTGACAAGCCCAACCCAGTCACACACTGTAGGCTTAATTATAATATGGTATCATGGTACCCTTTAAAAAAAGATTATTCACGTTCCAAGACATAATTATGGCAAACGGTAAACAAATACAATACAATGGTGTTCAGTGAATTAAACCACTCTGGGGGGCAATAGTTCATTGATTTTCCCACATGCAGTGAAAATGTAACATCAGGTAAGTGCATGAAATCAATGAAACCGCTCATGGCAACAGTTAGCAGCACATTGATCATCACGTGCGTCTACAGGACTTTGTGCGACAACCTTGTGGCAAAGAGCCTACAGACAGTAGCCTACTAGCATAATCGCACACATCTGCGGCAATAAAAAAAAATTAAATGAAGAGTATATGCCTATACAGCCGATTCAAAATACCGTGCTTGTGGTTTTGCCAAATAATTTATATATCGACGGGATTTCTTTTTTAAACGGAGACATATTCGTGCAATGCCTGGACGACTGTAGCTTAGAGTTAATACAAAATAAGAAATATTTTCTCGGGGAAAAAATCTGTATATTCATGCCGATTTTTTTACGAGAAAATATTTATTTTATTATTAATAGCTACAATATGCACGGATCTATAATGATGTGATCAGAGTATAGTGGTTCCAGCGTGGTGTTCGAGGCACTTCTCGTCATTCATTCATCACTGAGCTCCACCTTCACAGAGAGCCGCTGCTTCTCCGTCGGAGGAGGGCATTACGACATGAGGAGGACGCCGCATCATCATCGGGCTTCTTTTTGGAATATGAATTCGTTTCGTCCTGCTGTGATCTATCATGAAGGATGACGGGGTCCCGAAATATAAACTGTCACCATATCTCTGCTATAATGCTTTCGTTATTAGGATGAATTACGGATGACTGTCTGTGTGGACCGGACAGAATGCCCCACAGCAGCGGCGCGGAGAGATTGAAACCGAGCGCCTTCATCCCGGTGTCCACAGCTGCAGGTCTCCTCGTCGGTTCAACTACTTTATTCTTCGTCTTCACGTAAGTTATTAACCCGTGGTAACCCATATGGCCACAATTAAAAGTTAGTTTACAAACCCCGTTATGTTGTGTGCTCTTATGTTAGTGTCCTGTGTGTATATTATAGGCCTATACTGTTGCAGTCGGAATCTTTCATCCATTCGCAATCATCCAGCCAGGCGTCAATCATCCATAAGATGATTAGTGTATAGAGAATAGTGTTTATAAAAATAATAAATAAAACAAATTTGAATTTATGTTTTCCATTTATTCAATTTATTTTTAGACCACCCATCAAATATTGCCTTCTATCCCATGTATTTACCTTTTTTTAAATCATCAATTTACCATTGAAGTTGAATAGCAGCATAGCACAATTAGCACTTCATGATTAGAAATCAGTGCGACTGAAACTAAAAGACGCGTGGAATTACAAACCTCCGCACCGAAAAATAAGACATGTTAAAAGCAACATATGTAATTGTTCAACAACAACATATAATGTCTCTTGGTGTGTGTGTGTGCGTGTGTGTGCGTGCGTGTGTGTGTGTGCGTGTGTGTGAGAGAGCGAGAGCCTGGCACCGTGTCAATACACTGTGGGTTACTATCTGACCTGATTGGTCTGTATGTGGTTCACTCCACAGTCCCAGAGGACTCAGTATCACAAACACTCTGGGGGCCAAAGCCACAGGCTATATCAACGCTGTCATGTATCGGGATTTGATCGTGAGCCATATGTTTGCTATACGATTTTAATTGGACGTATAATAAGAAACAGAATCAAACGAATACATACTTTATCTAAACTCAAACGTGCGGTATCGTTTAACACAGATCCTGTGTTGGGTTTGAAAACGGCTTTTCTTTTTTTTTGCTGGCACAGTAAATATTAGCTCCCTGGGTTTTGACCCATTTTCAAGGGAGGAAGAAAACCAGAGGACGATTGAAAATGTTTTTCTCTCTTGTTGGCTGAGGCTCCTCTCTCACCCAGCCATTGCTTCATCATTATGTCCCTCTTCTCTTCACACCAGAATCCCCTCATCTCCCAGAGTCCAATGTCAGCAGTGCTTACTTACAGCTCCGTCCTGCATGTTTCCTAGAAGTCAGATTGTCATGTTATCTCACAACAGTCACATTTCTGATTTGACACATGAACAACCCTGTGTTGATGTGAACCAACCCAACCATACAACCCCCCAAGAGTGTCAGCCTGTGTGCGTGAGTAGGCCAATCACAGTAGCTCTCTTACTTTAAATCTACTGACCCTTGACCTCGGCAGTCATATCTGTCCTAGATTCTCCTCTGTAGTTTGCTGTTCAGATGGATTCTGCCACCAGATTGGAAGTGTGGGATTAGGATCATCTGCCCAACACCATGTGACTGATCTCCCATCTGGGAAGTACAGGGTCTGGAATCTTTCAATTTCCCATGAGCTATTTGAAGGCGTTTTTCCATCCCACCGGAATACTTGACCCTTTTTTTTTTTTCCAGGGGCTTTATTCATAGGTCGTCCCACTATGAAGTCTAAAAGTGGTTTCTCAGACATTTAAAGCCGTTTCAAACAACATCTAGTCCTGACCATATACAGTACGTACATTTTCTATCCACAGTAAGCGAGATACATGGCGGCTTGTGGGGGAGCGTTATAAACACGACCGTGAACTGATATCACGCAGCCGTCGTCACAAAGAATTTGGAGATCTAATTTGATTGGTGTAGATGTAGTAGATGTGGCTCTGTGCACACAGTAGTGTACAGTGTAGCCTTCCATGCCTCATACTACAGCAAGCATGGATTTATCACGCAGTGGCAGAGAGCCATAGAAAATAATTTAGCTCCCCTTCATTATGGTTTTTGTGTCAAACCCCCCGCTGCTTCAAGACAAGGATGAGAAGCTTAAGAGAGAGGTATAAATCCTCTGTTTTCCTCTGACGTCCTTAGTAACGAATTACAGTGTTTTTAAGTGAATTATTTTCTTTTGCTGTCAAGGACGCTTAGACATTATTATATAGTGAGGAGTGTTAAAGGAACGCGCCGACATTGTGGGAAATGTGCCTTTAATACCGTCTTCTCCAGAGTCAAGACAGGAAGATGGATGCAGATTTCCTCTCTGTGCGTTCAGTAGAAAGCTATCCGAAAGCTATCCGGCTAAGCTAGATGGTCCGTATCCACTTCCATTAATTTGTGCTATAGGCTAGCTTGCAGCCGATTAGCCTTCTACTGGAATGCACAGAGAGGAAATTGGTATCTATATTCTCGTCCGACTCTGGAGAAGACTAATAAGGCATTTTTCCCATAATGCTCTTTTTAGCATAATGGACACATTTTCATATAATTTAGTATAATGAATCCACAAGGAATGCTGGAAAGGATGGAAAGCAGGAAATCTATATCTGATGAGACAGTGAGTGAGTAAAGGCAGATAAAAGGAAACTTCTTCCTTCATCCTATTTGGCTGATACAGCTCCTGGTCCTGCCGTTGAGTTGATTGCCATTGATTTAGGTCTTTGCCACTAATCTCAAGATGTCGTTACATTCTGCTGCAGTAGAGGAAACTTATAGCCTGGCTGTGGGGAGGCTTGTGTATTGTGTTTATCTCGTTGAGCCTGATAATGGTGACGGATTGAACCACACCACGTTTCTTTAATTGGGACTGTACGAACCGCCGTGCTCCAAGGGTTAGTAAAGGCAATACTTTGGGGAATAACTCATCTATTAGCGTGTGAGTAGGGTTGTGTCTTAGCTGCATCTGTCAGAAACCTTTACAGACAGTTTCACTGGAACTCTAGTTGCCAGGGAACAGTTTGAACCCGCCCCTGTCAGTTAATCAATGCATTAGCAAATATTGTGACAGGAAATAAACTTGGGTGCATTTTTGAAGTATAAATGTTTGTTTACGTCTATATATACTGTAGCGTTGACCATATTCACACGGCAGCCATTTTGCTCTTACGTCATGCTCAGGTTGGGATTCCTTGCTGCCCTGCGGGAACGGGAAAGTAAGTGTGGAAAGGAATCCCAACCTGAGCATGAGAGCAAAATGCCTGCCGTGTGAATACGGTAATTCCTTTTTTTTTTTTAATCCACTTTTTCTCCTCCCTTTCTATTTTTCTCCCATCCCAATTCCACTGTGCCAATTCTCCCCTCCCCTGTCTTGAACGTTGCTCGCATATGCCCCCCACTGGCCGGTTGTAGGGAGGATATAAGCCTTGCATCACGTGTCCCCTCCGATACACGAGGAGGCAGCCTGTCACATCTTTTCACCTGCCAGCGCGGACTCTCATTGGCGAGGTGTAACGTGTGGGAGGCTCACACTACCCCCGCCATTTCCTGTCTCTGCTGTGCAGGCGTCCCCAACCGACCTGTAGGAGTCGCTGTCCACAACGTCCAGATTACCACCCATCGACTTCCACCCGCTAACTCTGCCAATTGAGTTAATATGACGGCTGGCCCAAGCCGGAGGCAACGCCGACAGCCGGAGTCGAACCCGGTGTCTCTTGCGTTGGTGACGAGCGCAATGTCTGCTGCGCCACCCAGGCGCTCTTGAATGCGGTCATTTCTGTAAAGAACTTACACCAGTAGAGCAGAGGCTAAACTCTATCGCTTTGCACATGGGGCTACATCTACCAACCATGCATCTCTGTCGTGGTGTGTGGGTTCCTATCCTACAGGTATTGTAGTGTATTGTAGCCTGCGTTGTGTCATTGTGTTTTTACTATTTTGATTGTGTCTCGTTGCAAGCTAAATGTCCCTTGTGGGACAATAAAAAACTGCACTGACTTTAAAGCTAATATATGAGATAATATAATATCCTCCATGAGAGAAAGTAGTCTCCTCTTCCACTAACTGATAAACTGTGTTTTTTTTGCCATAACGTTTGCAGGTCTGTTACTATGTCTGCACTGGCTTGGATAGTCGCACACAATGACGTCACCCGCGTCCTATATCTTGTTTATATGCCCTTTTCAGTCATATTCTTTCAGGGAAAAAAAGGGCCTCGTTGGAGCCAAATGTAGTTCATCTCTGGCTTCATGTGCTGCGTCGGCAGTCACAGTGACTCCAGTTCCTCCAGAAGTGGAGATGGACAGGCGCCAGATTCCATTACTCACGGCGTAACATGCGGTGACACCTTGGCTTGGTCCCGCTGACGGAGAGGGACACTGGCTGTCGCCCGTCATGACATCAACCTTGCCTTCGCCCCGTGATGCTATGGGAAGCGTAAGGGAATGTCAGTCAGGTGTTTAGGGTGTGTCAGGATGTTACACTGTCATGTAGCGACGACAGTGGCTACGGAAGTAGAGCAGTCGTCTTTCGATTCCCGCTCCTCCCGGGCAGCGTGTCGAAGTGTCCTTGAGCAAGACACTTAACCCCTAATTGCTCCTGATGAGCAGGTTGGCACCTTCCATGGTTGCCTCGGTGTGTGAATGTGTGAGTGAATGGGTAAAATGTGAGGAACAAATTGTAAAGCACTTTGGATAAAAACGCTATATAAATGCACCATTTACCATTTAGGGGCTGAGCCAAATACTTCCAAGCTTCGATCGCTGCCGCGGTTATCGATGTCAAGATCAGGATTCGAACGCTTTGTTTTCTTTGTTTTTTGGTTGTGTGTTTTTATTTTACACATCAGCAGGAGAAGCGGCTTATATAGGAATAATGATCCAACATTAATTCTGAGAACCGGTTCTTCTTAAACGGTGACATCATCTGAACTTTTTCAAGAGAATCTGGTTTACCCCACAGCTTTCCCATCTACTGTATACCTGCACTGAAACCTACTGTATACCTGCACTGAAACCTACTGTATACCTGCACTGAAACCTACTGTATACCTGCACTGAAACCTACTGTATACCTGCACTGAAACCTACTGTATACCTGCACTGAAACCTACTGTATACCTGCACTGAAACCTACTGTATACCTGCACTGAAACCTACTGTATACCTGCACTGAAACCTACTGTATACGTCCTGCACTGAAACCTACTGTATACCTGCACTGAAACCTACTGTATACCTGTACTGAAACCTACTGTATACCTGCACTGAAACCTACTGTATACCTGCACTGAAACCTACTGTATACGTCCTGCACTGAAACCTACTGTATACCTACCTGCACTGAAACCTTTGTGCGAGAAGAATGAAGCTTTGATTATTCAGTGATAATTATTTACCACTGAAGCTTTGAAGCCAAAAACACCTACAATCTTCACCCCGTTATTTTGGTCTTTTGGTTTTATTAGGGGTGGGGCATGTACATGTGTCTGTCTGTCTGTGCATGTGCCTGTGCATGTGTGTGTGTGTGCACGTACATTTACATTTACATTTAGCAATTTAACTGACGCTTTTATCCAAAGCGACTTACAAGTTCTGTACAAGCAGCAGGAAGGGTACAACTCTGGCAGCTAAGAGGGTCAGTGATATTGTTTGTCAAACAGTGTTGAACTTGAGTGCTACAGTCTTGAGTGCATATTAGTAGAGGCATATTAGCATAGTAGGTAGGGTTGGGTGCCGAACTTGGTACTATTAAGGGTACAGACAGAATTACATCGATGCTACCAAGTACCAATTCACACTAGATCAATCGATACCAAATTTCACTTTACAAGAGTGTAATATGCTAGCCAAGAGTGAGCCTTTTCCACAAATATATATATATTACTGTCCCGTCTCTTGAGTCTTTGGAAAGACCAGATGCGGTCAGAGGTGGTTGATCATATTTACTGAGGATGGCCAGATAATGTTGATATTTAAAAACATTTTGTGTGGTGTGTTACAACAATAAATAACAAAATAAATAACAATGTTGAAATTCAGAAGTTTGGACTTTAGAACTGAAATAATTGTTTTGTTATTACAGAAAGTTAGGTACTGAAAAAAGGTATACCGTTGGTACACAACCTTAGTAGTAGATAATAATAGGCAAGGTAGATTCCTTAGTAGAAAAGTGCATAATAGTAAAGGACAGTATGAACGACAGTACGCATGCGTGCGACATGCACGTGCGTGCGCGTGTGTGTATGTGTATTAGGGCTGTCCCCAACTAAGGATTTGGATGGTCGACTAGGATTGGCCAAAATTTGCCTATTGGTCGACTTAAAAAAAAAGAAAAAAAAAAAAGTATATATTTTTTTATTTATTTATTTTTATCGTTCCATTTGGGCTGTGGGGGTGCTTAATGTCTGAAGGAGTCGACTGAAGGCTTCTTGTCCTCTGCAAAAGCATGCAATTGGTCCACTGATGGATACATCTTGATATTTGTCTAGTCTAGTGTGTTCATTAGATGGGTGAAATCCTCTTTCAGTGCCTCTGTGCCTGTTTTCGTAGGCAGTTAGCCTCTGGTATGCGTGCCATTAGCGTTAGCCACGCTTCTATGCCTCTTTTCTTTTGAAAAAAATGATAAAAAAAATATTAATATTTATTTTTATTTTTATTATTATTATATTCGACTAAGAGGTTGGCCAGTCGACTACGGCCCCTTTCGACCGATTAGTCGACTAATGTGTATGTGTGTGTGTGCGCACGTGCATGCATGTGTTCCCATTTGTACGCACACTGCAACCTCAGTTGGCAGCGGGCCTGTTAGACCAGCAGCATTCTGTCTTCCTTTGCCTGATAAGTTTCATTAGCTACTGAGCCTCAGCAGAGACTTCCTGCGTTTGTTTGTCTGACCTTGGAAGTCTTTGTTTGCGCCTCACCGTTCTTTGTTCTGTGTTGTTACTTCAGGCGGTCGGCCTACACCCTACGAAGACCAAAGGCCTCTGCAGAAATGTCAGTCTGCGCAGGTTAATTAGGTTAATTAGGTTGATTAGGTGGTGTGCCACCGGTCCTACCCCTTGGGAATGCTGCACGTTTTGTAGAACACTGAAACAACACTGAAATGTAGAATGGTGCACGTTTTGTAGAACACTGAAACAACACTGAAATGTAGAATGGTGCACGTTTTGTAGAACACTGAAACAACACTGAAATGTAGAATGGTGCACGTTTTGTAGAACACTGAAACAACACTGAAATGTAGAATAGTGCACGTTTTAGAAAATAATAATAGAATGTCGCCCAACACGGAAATGTAGAATGGTGCACGTTTTAGAAAATAATAATAGAATGTCGCCCAACACGGAAATGTAGAATGGTGCACGTTTTAGAAAATAATAATAGAATGTCCCCCAACACTGAAAGTTCAGACCAAAATTGTACAGCTAAATTATACATGCTTTTGACTATTACTCAGTAGTACTAACTTATATATTTTATACCCAGTTGAACCACTTGTGCATTGAATATCACTACTGCACTTTACTGTTACATTTGCACTCCGGCAGGATGCCAAACTTCTTTTAGCTATACTGTACTACTTGTGCTACATTTGAATCTAATCAAATCTAATCTAAATAGAGTTGTCTCCTAAATGATAAACGATAGATGAATTGTGGCATTGCTCAAGACTCTAATCACATTTCATTCAATACATAATTAATAGCGGCATATAATATCTCATCCCGCTGAAGTAGCCTTGGCTGCTCGACAGCCGCCGGTGGCCGACTGGCCGCGCTGTTTGACCCCCGCCGCTGGTTCCCGAGGGCAGCGTGCAGATTGGGAGAGCAGCTTACTGTACCATCCCGGGTGATTTAATACATCTCTGGCCGTCGGGGCTCTTTCATTAGGTGGGGCTTGTCTGGCCGTGCTGCAGTGTAATGAACTCTCCCACCCCCCCCCACCCCCCGTGGTCCAGATGGTCTCAAACCAATGATGGAGAAGCCCGGGTGGCCGTCTCTCTACACACGGGCGTCCACGCGCTCTGGCTGTGTTGTAATCCCCCTCCGCAAGGAATCAGACGGGCAACCTTTTAACCCTCATTCACCTCCTAGGGCGGCTACGTGGCGTAGTGGGCAAGGCGCTCGCCACGAATGCGGAGACGCTGGGCTCGCCTGTTCGAGCCCAGCGCTCCGCATTGCTTTCAGTTTAGCTGGTCGTTCATACTAATACACATTGGCCGTATTACGGGGAGGGAAACTGATGGGTGGGGATCGGGCGTTGTGGACAGCGACTCCTACAGGCCGGTTGGTGCGCCTGCGCAGTAGAATCAGGAAGTGTCGGGGGCAGCGTGAGCCTCCCACGCGTTACTCCTCGCCACTGAGAGATCGAGCTGCGCAGGTGAAAAGATGCGACTGCTGTTACCTCAAGTACCGGAGGGGACTTGTGCTATGTATGACTTAGTCCACATTGCAGCCGGCTTGTGGGAGGCAAGAAACAGCGTTCGTGACAGGGGAGGGTTGAATTGGATGATATGAAATTGGGATGGGAGAAAATGGGAGAAAAAGTGGATAAAAAAAAAACGAAATTGGGATTTTGAGAAAATATAGAAAATGGGAGAAAAGGTGGATAAAAAAAAAAAAAACTCATTCACCTCCACTGGCTCGGCTGCACTCCGGTTGGCCGGTTGAATTGGAGCGATGGGCCTGTTTGGAATGTTCTTTATCGCATCTCGTGCTCATTTGTTTCCTGTGAATGTAGTGGAATAGATGTATAATGTGACAGGCTGAAGTATACTGACGTAATGTGACAGGCTGAATGGGGATTTCATTGAGCTGTCACACACACACCATTGTTTGAATTAAATTATTTACCAACAAATAACTCATGCATTCAAATGAGATATGGTTGGGAGTGGAACGATGGATCCCTCCCTGCAAGCCTTCGGTGTTGTGAGCCCCAGGAGGTTTCAGAAAAACTGAAAAGATAAACGACAGTAGTGACACACAAAGGCTATTGCCAATAGATTCAAATCACTTAAAGCTTTGGCGATGGTGGTAAATTCATAGCAGGGGACCATGCAAACTGACATACAGATATACAGTACTGTTACATTTGTGACATACATGATATCGCTGCTGTCGGGACAAAACCTCATAACTCCAAAAACCCAACTTTTCAGCAGATGAAAAAAACTAACACAGATTTGAGGGTGAATAGAGTTAGGAGGTTTAGACAGATGATCGGTTTAATGCTTTTCCATTGTTTAAACTTTGTAAAACCCACACACACATATGGAGGATGATCTACGGCAGGGGTCGCCAATTAGATTTGCCCACGGGCCAAATTTTCCCCAAGCCATTGTGTGGCGGGCCAATGATAAGTGAACATTTCTTAACTGTAAAAAAAAAACGACATATACATGTTTGCACTGTCTTTTTTCTATTATAAAGTGCCTCTCAGACAGTGCATTACACATGAACAGATCAGTAATTTGATTTTAATGCAGGTGCTCGCATTATAAATCGAGATCAGTAGGGTGCATTTGATTTTAAGCACCACAGCGGGTGTATTATACATCGAATGTATTATTATTATTATTAAAACACAACACTCACCGGCATAATGCAGGCAGCCCTGCCCTGGACTTGATATTGTTTCTGCTTCGGTCCTCCAAAATCCATGTTAATAACATGTTAAATGTCCACTCGCGTTGAATGCCCACCCAACTTGAACACAGTTGCTTGCTCGTGTTGCCATGTCAACAAGCGAGAGTCATCGGTTGCTTATTGCAAGAGTTACCTGTTGCGATAAACCCGTATTTTAAGAATGACACCTGTTTATTAAAATAAGCTTTATAGGTCGTAAGCTCCTCTTCTGGCTCATCATATTTCCCCGTTGCATTGCAAAGAAGTTATTCAAAGACGTTTGTTTTGTTTTTGCAAACGTTGCGGAAGTGAAAGTGAAATTCCATTGGTTCTCCCAGTCCATGTGACCATTTCTAGCATTTCAATTGGCTATAGTGACAGCCATAGATATGATGAATAAATAGATACAGCTTCAAAAGACACTCTGGCGTCACAACGAGTGAATATTTCCTGCGCGTAAAATAAACATCATATTCTCAAAATAACCTGACGGGCCAGAAATTATTGCTGGCGGGCCCATTTCGGCCCGCGGGCCGCCTATTGCCGATCCCTGATCTACGGAGTTGATTTATATAATAAAAAAATAAATAAAAAAAATGGAGTTATGAGGTTTTTTCCCGACAGCAGCGATATGCAAATATACAGTACTGTCATCCCGATCCTCCATGCATCTGGCTAGCTCGCCGGTGCTTTCTGCTCCTGCATCTCTCCTGACTACGTCCACATATGTTGATGTGGGACGTCCTCATGATCGATGCCCGTGTGTTGGCTTCCACAGCACAAGTTTGCTGGTTGGCAGCTCATGGTGTCTCTGGCAGTGACCTGCCAGCCTCATTCTCCTGACTGCCACTTTCTCGCTCACCCTTAGGCCCCCCCCCCCCATCCCCCAATACAAGTTTGCATTAGTGACATGCTCATCCCTGTTGATGTTGAGCACCACACGCATCATTCTGGTGTAGCACCCATCCAGGGACTTCTGCAGGGTGGGCTTCAGGGTCCAGCATTCACTGCCATGCAGAAAGACAGACTCAACTGTCGCATGAAAGAAGTTGAGCTTGATTTGACGGGGGAGGTTGGATTTCCACACACTGGTCACGCCGTTCAGAGCCCTCCACGCAAGCGCCTTCCTCACTTTAAGGTCTTGCTCGGACGAGTTGACCCACGAGCCCAGCAGGTATTTGAAATCACCGACTTCCTTTAGAGCAGTGCCTCCTGTTGTTGTTAGAGGTGGATTATCCGGGAGGATGTTATACATTATGACCTCGGTTTTCTTGGCATTTAGCCTAAGAAGGCCAACCGTGGCGCACTCAGTCTCCACTCTGCACAGGAGTTCCTGTGCCTGCTCTACGTGGTCAGAGAGCAGGCTGATGTCGTCCGCGTAGTCCAGGTCTGTTAGGACTACGGCGGGGTGTCGTCTCGATCTCCTTGGGGTTATTGTGAGACCAAGTTCCTGCTCCCGTCCATTGATGGCCTTCCTGAGCGCATAGTCGAGGACTATGACGAAAAGGAAGGGGGCAAGGGTGTCCCCTTGCATCACCCCGGCCAGGATGTCAAATTCTTCACTGTTGCCGTCTGGGGTTACCACCTTGGCCCTTGTACCCGTGTGCATGGTCCCTATGGCCCGGAGTAGATTGGGAGGGACTCCGTAGGCCTTGAGTATCCTCATCATCACGGCTCGGTGTATTGAGTCAAATGCCTTTTTGAAGTCGATAAAGCATAGTACCGCTGTCGGGTTGTTCTTCTTCACCTCCTCGATGATTCTCCTCAAGGCCAAGATCTGGGCCACTGTAGGAGGGATCATATTACTGTAGGAGGGATCATATTACTGGAGGAGGTGTCATATTACTGTAGGAGGGATCATATTACTGTAGGAGGGGTCATATTACTGTAGGCGGGATCATATTACTGTAGGTCATATTCCTCTTAATCTTTCAGAAGCACAATGCACTGCTTCATAAGGTTACCATAATTAGCTTACCGTTGGGCTAAACTTTCTCCTGTGAGGGGAAGCCTATTATTTTTCTGATACAATTTCAACATCAGCTTAATACCCAAACTGTGCTTATGAATGTTGTAATAGTGTTTCTATCAGATGTATGTTGACTGGCTGCGTGGTGTGTACTGATGTACTGGTTGAGTGGTTTTTGTGTGTGATGTACATTGACTGACTGCATGGTGTGTGTGATGTACATTGACTGACTGCATGGTGTGTGTGATGTACATTGACTGACTGCATGGTGTGTGTGATGTATGTTAACTAGCTGCGTGGTGTGTGTGATGTACGTTGAGTGGTGTGTGTGATGTATGTTGACTGGCTGCGTGGTGTGTGTGATGTACGTTGAGTGGTGTGTGTGATGTATGTTAACTGGCTGTGTGGTGTGGTGTGTGTGATGTACGCTGAGTGGTGTGTGTGATGTATGTTAACTGGCTGTGTGGTGTGGTGTGTGTGATGTACGCTGAGTGGTGTGTGTGATGTATGTTAACTGGCAGCATGGTGTGTGTGATGTACGCTGAGTGGTGTGTGTGATGTATGTTAACTGGCTGCGTGGTGTGTGTGATGTACGCTGAGTGGTGTGTGTGATGTATGTTAACTGGCTGCGTGGTGTGTGTGATGTACGCTGAGTGGTGTGTGTGATGTATGTTAACTGGCTGTGTGGTGTGTGTGATGTACGCTGAGTGGTGTGTGTGATGTATGTTAACTGGCTGTGTGGTGTGTGTGATGTACGCTGAGTGGTGTGTGTGATGTATGTTAACTGGCTGTGTGGTGTGTGTGATGTATGCTGAGTGGTGTGTGTGATGTATGTTGAGTGGTGTGTGTGATGTATGTTGACTGGCAGCATGGTGTGTGTGATGTACGCTGAGTGGTGTGTGTGATGTATGTTGACTGGCAGCATGGTGTGTGTGATGTACGCTGAGTGGTGTGTGTGATGTATGTTGACTGGCTGCATGGTGTGTGTGATGTACGCTGAGTGGTGTGTGTGATGTACGTTGAGTGGTGTGTGTGATGTACGTTGAGTGGTGTGTGTGATGTATGTTGACTGACTGCGTGGTGTGTGTGATGTATGTTGACTGACTGCGTGGTGTGTGTGTGTGATGTATTTTGACTGGCTATGTGGTTTGTATGTGATGTACGTTGACTGGTTGTGTGGTGTGTGTGTGTGTGAGATGTACGTTGAGTGGTGTGTGTGTGTGTGTGAGATGTACGTTGAGTGGTGTGTGTGTGTGTGTGAGAGATGTACGTCGACTGGTTGAGTGGTGTGTGATGTATGTTGATGTTCTGTGTGGTGTTTAATGTGAGGATTCCACTATAACGTGCAGAGTGGTCCGTAATCCAGAATCCCATAATCCAAGGATTATTGGGTTTGCAGCTGGCACGGCATTACCAGGCATTCCTCTGGGGGGCGGGGGGTGCCCCTCCCCCACATCAATGAGCCCGGTTGGGAGGGCTTGGAGGCTGGAAATAAAGGGGGGGGGGGGTGGGGGTAGTCTATAATTGTGGCTTATACCGTAACTCCTAAATTTGTTACAACGTGATCCAGTCATGATCCAAAAAACACTCCACTTGGAGTCATCGCTCCCTCAGGTCTTGAGGTCACTTCCTGTACTGCCTTGCTCATGTGATAAAACAGATCGGCTCGTACCGTACGTACTGTATGCTAAATGTGCCGTGAAAGTGGAACGGGGCAGGTTTTTACGGCAAGGTCCTTCTTCCTGACCGGTCACTGGGATGGTTTATACCTCTGCATTCAACAGCCCCGGGAACAGACTTCACTTTACATATAAGAGACCGTGTGGATTACATATAAGAGACCGTGTGGATGAATGATAGTACGCACTCGGTCTTCTCTTCCATTATTTATCGCCACCTCAAAGAGAATCGGTGAAAGCCGCGCTGACATTTCAAATGCAGCTCTCGATTCAGTCCGTGAGAAAATTCCCACACAATATATAGGTTAAGAATGTAACATTCACAACGTATAATCCAGTGTGAACCCTTCCCCTTTCTACCACTATAAACGGATTATACTGCCCCCCCCCCCCCCCCCCCCCCCCCTAATCTGACACTATAGAGATGTACAATCACGCTCGCGTTCAATCGAATCCACTAGTTCTACCCACACAGTGACCGAGCTGTCGAGTAAATATACAATGGTTCTTCTTTTAGGTCATACATTATAGGAAAAAGGCAGTTTATAAGCTGAAAGTCGGGTGGTGTAGCCAGTGGCTAGATCAGTGTTTTTCAGAGGTATCTGCTGTTATGGCTCTTAGCACAATTTAGAGAAGGACCCAATTATCCTTCAATTAGGTAAAATGCTGAAAAAAGTTTTCGATGTTTTAAAGGGCCCAAATCCTTAACAAGATGTGTGTGGGGGGGGGGGGGGGGGGGAAGGAAGAGTAGCCTTACTATTTAAAGTGAGTTGTTGTTGTTGTTGTTGTTGTTGTTGTTGTTGTTGTTGTTGTTGTTGTTGTTGTTGTTGTTTCAAATCACAGTTCTTGATATTAACTCATTCAACGCCGTAGCCAGCGCCTACCTCTGCTCTCTAGCGCCAGCTTTCCATTGCCTATTTTCACGACATTTCACGATCTTTGCGGATCTATTGTATATTCTATATTATAGCTATGGAGAAAATAGTCTGGCTCATTTGACAGACACTATTCTTCATGTATACGTTTGCGTGTTATCCCATGGTGAATATTGTAGAGTTTCAGAGTGATCCGGGCTAATTCCTGGAAGGTGAGTTATGGAGCGCTATGTGCATTTAGCAAAAGTCGTTTGCGTTGCTCGCCTGGACAGGATATTATTTCCAAATCAAAGGTATATAATAGGTATTATGTTTCATCATGAAGGCATCAAAGGCCGGGGGGGTCGTTTTGTGATGCTCTGATCGTCAGCAACGGCATACGTTTTGAATACTACATACGTTGAATCGTTGATCGTTGCAATCGATTGTAGGATCAAAGTAGGATTGATGTCATATAGTCCTTACCTTTGCTAGGAGTTATTCCAAAATGAATATTCCAATTGTCTGCTCGCGATTTCCAGTATTGATGTCCATCGGGTCCCTGACATGAAATGCCACAAAATATGCACAAAATATGCATCAAGTGTGCTTGACACGTTAAATATAAAATGTAACACACAGTGTGAAATAAGGTTTCAAAGGGTAGGCGATACTGCCACCTAGCAGGATTCTGCCGGCATTGCACTTTTGAGGTCTCAGAATGAATACACGAGGTCCGTGAGACTGCATAGGATATTAAAATCGAAAAAAAGAAAAAGTATACTCGTTATTGGCGGTGAACCGCTGGCGGCCAATAACGAGTATACTCGTGATTGGCGCAGAAAGTGTTAAGACAGTACGTGGTTGTCATTTTTTATTGTCAATACAAATAAACAAGTGAGCACAATGACGAAAACATTAGAAAATGTGGCAAAAGAAGCTATACAGTACATATAAAACAATAAATGTTTTTCTTTGAAATTCTACTCCGAAAGCTTTATTAAGTTATATAGCACAAACCTGTGCAGTTATACGCAGTGAAGTAATGTCTTTACACGTGTATCACTGTACATATTAATACTACAACTCTGTACATACTTCTGATTAGCACTATCACTCAGTAATACTAATTTATATATTTTATACAGAGTTTAATCACATGAACTTTGTATATTAATGGATTGGATGCCAAACTTATTTTTGCTGTACTGTACTTGATGTACAGTATAATGACACATTTGAGGCTACACATCACAGGCTACATTTTAATCTAATCTAATGCATGGGGGTTTTAAGTAATGAGTACTTTTAGAGTACCAGATTACTTTTTGTGGTAATGAGTGCAGTTCATGTAATCAGTCTTACAATGATATATTATTTACCATATTAGGTTTCTTGTCCATAATAATCTTTCTACTTTGAACCAATTGTCTGAATATCTTGTTATACCTCCATCATCAAATCATCAAATGATGGAGGTCTAACAAGATATTCAGACAATTGGTTCAAAGTAGAACGATTCATGTGATTACTGCTATCACAACACACACACACACACACACACACACACACACACACACACACACACACACACACATGCACACACACACAAGTAAATGCATTAAAAACAAAACGTTGCTTATTAGCATCCCATTATTTATACATAGAATGAGCAAGCTGCAGCATAAGCTGCCACAGGTTTACTGTTTGCTGTAATGCGCGAATAGAAAGGTGTAGTACAGTGGAAGAGGCTACAGGTAGACAAGGCCAAAAGGCTTACTGTTTGCTGTAATGTGCGAATAGAAAGGTGTAGTACAGTGGAAGAGGCTACAGGTAGACAAGGCCAAAAGGCTTCAGTGACGACATCGGGGTCTGAAAACCACAATAATCACGATTGAAGAAATCATGGTATCACTTCCTTGCCAGTCTGATAGAGTATCATGGCTGACTGTGAGGTGGTGTGAGATTCGTATTGCCAGGTGTACAATAATTATTGTACTTGTACGATAGTTTTACCCTCTGTAGGATTTGTTTTGTACACAATTTGTTCTCTTGGTTATGACTTGCAAATCGCTGCTGGCGGGACAAAACCTCATAACTCCAAAAACCCAACTTTTCAGCAGATGAAAAAAACGAACACCGATTTGAGGGCGAATAGTGTTACGAGGTTTAGACAGATTATTGGTTTAATGCTTTCCCATTGTGTAGACTTTGTAAAACCACACACACATGGAGGATGATCTACTGAGTTGATATAAAAAAAAAAAAAAAAAAAAAAATATATATATATATATATATATATATATATATATATATATATGGAGTTAGGAGGTTTTGTCCCGCCAGCAGCGAAATTATAATTCTCCTCAAAAAAGGATAATTTTAAGCCTTTGGGACGATAATTGAACATATAATTTAATTCCCATCTGGTAACACCGCAGGCAACATAAACACACTGTCTTTGGAGCAAATTAACCCTTCCACTGCCACACAACAGAAGGTTAACCCTTTACTATCACACAACCGACGGTCGCTGTTGTGTGGCAGTGAAAGGGTTAACCTTCTGTGTATTGTCGCAGTGAAATGGTTTACCGTTTGGTAGTGTGGCAGTGAAAGGGTTGAATGCACTATATAGTAGCATAGAGTCTAACGACTCCATCAACAAGATGCAGCACCACTCTGCTCGTGGGAACTGTGTGATTGAATCCGTTGTTGACTGCAGTAGTAAACACAATCGCAGGTGTCATTGCAGAATGTCCACTAAATACTACACATAAAAGTGTGGCCGTGGGATTTACGGTTGGCGGCATTACCATAGTCTTCAAGCAAGTGGATGAACAATTGTGTCTTGTGAATGTATGAGCCTTCTCTCTCTCAAGACACCGCTCTACACCCATCAGGGGAAATGTGTCTCGTAGGTTTATCCGTAGGAATCTAGTGGTTTAGTTTAGTTTTACTTAGCATGTTTAAAAGAAATACAAAGAACAAATACAAAACTGTTGGGAGATAAGTGCCTTACATTAAACACAAAACAACAACATTAATAATTATGTTAACCATTATGGAGACCTCGACTTGAAACAGAACAAGTCAAGTCAGCTTTATTTATATAGCACGTTTACAATGACTAAAAGCCACCCAAAGTGCTTTACAGGTAGAACACAATAAAAAAACACGTACAGTAACAAATAAAATACACAAATAAATTTCAGTAAATAAGTATATTACACTAAGAAACAAGAGCAAGGTGCAATATAAAAAGAGACAAGAAGTAATAAAATAGATACAAAAAGTCCAAAGAAAACAGCAAACGTAGTTGACAGGTGGCAGGCTAACTCTGATCAAAGGCCAGGGAGAAAAGGTGCGTTTTAAGCAGCGGTTTAAAGGCCTCTAGGCTCTGGACAGATCTAATGTGGGGGGGGGGGGGGGGGGGCTGTTCCAGAGCCGAGGGGCTGCAGTAGCGAAGGCTCTGTCCCCCCTGGCTTTGAGCCTGGTCCTGGGCACCTCCAGTAGCAGCTTGTCATTGATTGATTGATTGATTGAAAACTTTATTAACAGATTGCAGAATGGGTACAGTACAGTACAGCTCAATACACACAATTGTTAAGGGGATGCAGACCAGAGAAAGACTTTCGTCTTGTTTACATCAGGGTCCCCCATTTTCAATTCATCATAACATGACATACATGACATACAGATAGACAGTACTGCTAGCTACATCTATACATTTATGACATACCAGATTTGCAAATACAGTACTGCTTGTGATACAAAAAGAGTCCAGAAAAGAGAGTATATACATTTGACGTAGAAACTGTACATTGGAGGAGGTTGGGTAGGTGGGGTGGGGTGGGTGGGGTGGGGTTGGGGGGGGGGGGGGGGGGGGTTGGGTAGGAGGGGTGGGTGGGGGACACTGTACAACTGTACAAGCAAAACTGTACATTGGAATATTGACAACCATACTTGGTCATTTACTGTACATTGGAGGGGGTTGGGTTAGGACATTTACAGGGGCCAGTTTTGAATTGCAGTCTCCCGTAGGTGATCTTTGAGAGTGGTTTTGAAAGTGGGTAGTGATTCACATTCCTTTACAGCTTTAGGTAGGGCGTTCCACATTGATGTGGCATAATTGCTAAACGTGTTTAGTCCCTTGTTTGAGCCGAATCTGGGTTTAGCATGATTTGTGGAGCTCCCTCTGGTGTTGTGATCGTGGTATTCACTGACCTTTGGGAAGTATTTTGACATGTACATGGGTACCTTGGTCGTACCTTGGTACTAAGGTCAGCAGACCTTAGGGCTGAACATACATTAAACACAAAACAACAACATAATGTTAGCTTTCTATGAGAGACCTCGACTTGAAACAGAACATACATTAAACACAAAACAACAACATAATGTTAGCTTACTATGAGAGACCTCGACTTGAAACGGAACACACATTAAACGCAAAACAACAACATAATGTTAGCTTTCTACGAGAGACCTCGACTTGAGACATAACATACATTAAACACGAAACAACAACATTATGTTAGCTTTCTATGAGAGACCTCCACTTGAGACATAACATACAGTACATTAAACACAAATGTTTTCTATGAGCTCAAATTGAAGTCCATGAAAAAAACTGTAAACATCCCAGAAAGAAGGGACAGAAATACTGACAAAAAAGACATTATCTATCTATGTTCAGTCTTGGTCAATTAGGAACTTACAGAGACAGCGTTTGTAAACATTCAGAGAAGAAAAATGTTATTGCATTATTTTGATACGTCATTCCAATGAATCACAGCCTTGTATTTTGAAAGAGACTTTGCCGTGGGAGGTTCGGTAATATGTACAGTTTCTATGCCAAATGTATATACACTCTTTTTCTGGACACTTTTTGTATCACAAACAGTACTGTATTTGCAAATCTGGTATGTCATAAATGTATAGATGTAGCAGTACTGTCTATCTGTATGTTGTGTATGTCATATATGTTATGATGAATTGAAAATGGGGGACCCTGATGTAAACAAGACGAAAGTCTTTCTCTGGTCTGCATCCCCTTAACAATTGTATTGAGCTGTACTGTACTGTACCCATTCTGCAATCTGTTAATAAACTTTTCAATCAATGGCATGACTGCCTGGTGTTCTGCCTGTGAACTTGGGAGTTTATCTGGAAATAATTGGACTCTGGGACATACAGATACATTCGAAATATATTGATTTGAACTCTTCATTCTCCATTTTGAGCTTCATTTCGTGCATTCGTGCAATTTGAGCCTTTTCTGCATCGATTTATGGTGGAAAACGTCTTTATTTATGTAAAGAAGATGACAACATTCAGGTACTGGCTGACACAAATTTAATGGAATATAATGCAGTAAGGCTCTCAGGCATTTTATATGTTTTCTTTTGCTAATTTCTGTATGTACACTCAACGTGACTGTAAATGAGGGAAACCGCACTTGCCTTTTGAGTTTAAATAAAGGTTTGAAATTAAATGAAATGTCTTTCTACTATTACCCTGCGATTACCTGTACCTTCCCCAGTGGCGGCTGGTGATCATATATTATATATATTTATATTCTTTGAGGGGGACACATTTACCTCTTCTCAATATTGAGGGATTGACATGTCCCCTGCAACCCCCCTAAACCATACGCCATGGTACCACTGCAGCTGCACTACAGTAGTGCTACCTCTCTCATTCACACTTTCTTTGTTTCATGTGTTTTCAGGTGCCCATGGCTGGCTGGGACCATCTCCCCTGCTGTTCCACCATGCTGTGCCATCCTCTTCCTGTTTGTGCTCGCCAACTTCACCATGGCAACCTTTATGGATGCAGGCATACTCCCAATCGGTTAGTAGCCAAATAAAGTTAGTTCCCAATGTACTTGTCGCCTATAAAGAATAAATAAAAGTCATGATAATTGATAATAGAATGGGTCTGAGGCTATTCAATGTGCAGGGTATCTACGATCTATGGGGAATCTGTGATCCACATTTTAGTCAGTGTTGGGGTAACTATTGTAGGTTAACAAACTACTTTGTGTTTTGTCAAGCTAATGTTACGTTAACAAAGTAGTTCAACTACATCCAATCTACATTGTGGAAAATTATTACAATCATTTGAGTCTGGAATGTCATATGATGTAGGTACCAGGAGCAACAACTGAACTGACACAAAGTCAAGTGTGGGTGTATTTGATTTTGTTGCCTTGAAAAAGGTCTTTGTGACTAAAATGTCAACCAATAAATCTGTGTGTGTGTGTGTGTGTGTGTGTGTGTGTGTGTGTGTGTGTGTGTGTGTGTGTGTGTGTGTGTGTGTGTGTGTGTGTGTGTGTGTGTGTGTGTGTGTGTGTGTGTGTGTGTGTGTGTGTGTGTGTGTGTGTGTGTGTGTGTGTGTGTGTGTGTGTGTGTGTGTGTGTGTGTGTGTGTGTGTGTGTGTGTGTGTGTGTGTGTGTGTGTGTGTGTGTGTGTGTGTGTGTGTGTGTGTGTGTGTGTGTGTGTGTGTGTGTGTGTGTGTGTGTGTGTGTGTGTGTGTGTGTGTGTGTGTGTGTGTGTGTGTGTGTGTGTGTGTGTGTGTGTGTGTGCGTGCGTGCGTGCGTGTTTAACTCTCCAGCTAGGCTTTTTAACAAGAACTAAGAGGAGAGACCACATCAGTCCAGTGTTGGCTTCCAGACCAGTAACATTTATAATTAATTTTAATAGATTTTCCTCCTTATATACAAACCACTAAATGGAACAGGACCAAGCTACATTGCCAATTCTCTTGTCGAATACAGCATCTGTCCCCAAGAACATTACGATCATCTACTACTGGTTTATTGAAGGTTCCCAACAGCAGCCAAAAGAAAACTGTGGCCTGTGCTAATTATGCACTATATACTAGATATGGAACACCCTGTCTATGGACATTAGGGAGACTGGATCATTACATATTGTCAAAAGTAAGCCTTTTAATGCACTCTGCCACTTATGGCAGATTATTATTATCTTTTTATGTCTGCACCTTATGCATTGCTTTTATTCTGTAAATGAAAGCTATTTTATTGCACTGCTTTATTCTGTCTATCTTATGCTCACTTCATGAAAATGTTTATGCACAGGTGAGGTGACTGATCCAAGCGTATGTGGTGTCGAAGGTGACATAGAGCGTACAGCCAAGGGATACACTATTAAAGCATTGCATAATATATAATACTGGATAACATAAATATACATACATAAATAAATAAATACTGGATTATTTTTTTTCTTAAAGATTTGAATGCCACTGCAAAATTAATCATTTAACTACATTTAGTTAACTTCTCCCCAATACTAACTAGTTCTCGAGCTCAGTAGTTCTCAGAGTAGGGTCCAGGGACCTTAGGGGGAGTTCCAGGAGGTCTCTAGAAACATTTAAGAGTAGTTGAATTGACTAGTTTGATTGGATAGTTGAATTGACTAGTTTGATTGGATAGTTGAATTGACTAGTTTGATTGGATAGTTGAATTGACTAGTTTGATTGGATAGTTGAGTTGACTTATAATTTCCTCCACAAGGAACACAATGATTGAATGTATGAATATTCTGGTGACCGGTTTCACTGTCTGTCATGATCTCCTCATCTCAAGTACAGACATAGACTTCTGTAATAAAAATAAAAATAAAATAAAATCACATACATTTGGGGTCTGTGGTGTAATTTGTGTCAGTTTGGGGGTCCTTGACGTGAAAATGTGAGAATCACACTGCTCTAGCTGATGGACGCAAAGTGGTTTCTGGTAATTTTTACTACAGATATATATATTCAGTATATGCTATATATCATATATACCGGCGACCATATCGGTATCGGCTGGTATCTGTGATTTTTCTCATATCGGTATCGGTCTGATGAGCAAAACTGGGCAGATATATATTGACAGATATATATCAGCAAACATATATCGGCTCGTGATAGTGATTTGTTTATTGATTGCATTGGTCTGATGATGAGCAAAACTGGGCTGATGTGAACAACCAATGATTATTTCTCCGTCTAGCTGCCGTTATGTGTGTGTGTGTGGGTGTGTGTTTATCTTTTCTTTGGCCACACCGTTTGTTTGGGTAACAATACTTGCATCGGTTATATAACGGTTAGCGGCCTCAAGGTTGATATCGCTGCGTCCTCCCTGGTGTCTTCAGCTGTGCAACTCTTTTGCCTCCAGCCGACGAGGACGAGGACAAGGACGACGACTTCCGCGCGCCGCTCTACAAGAACGTGGACGTGAGGGGAGTCCAGGTGCGCATGAAGTGGTGCGCCTCGTGTCACTTCTACAGGCCTCCCCGCTGCTCCCACTGCAGCGTCTGCGACCACTGTGTGGAGGTGAGGGGAGGGGAGGGCAGCAGGGTCGGAGGGTCGGACGCACGCAGACTCGAGAGGTGGAAGGAGTCCGTCTTCACTGCGTTTCAATCTTTTAACAAGCGGTTTCATTTCGTATTGGAGTCTCCGGGCTGACCCCTATTAGTCGATTAGTCAACTAATCGGTCGAAAGGAGCCGTAGTCGACTGGCCAACCTCTTAGTCGTATATATATAAAAATATATATATATATATATATTTTTTTATCATTCTTTCCAAAAGAAAAGAGGCCTAGAAGCGTGGCTAACGCTAATGGCACGCATACCAGAGGCTAACTGCCTAAGAAAACAGGCACAGAGGCACTGAAAGAGGATTTCACCCATCTAATGAACACACTAGACTAGACAAATATCAAGATGTATCCATCAGTGGACCAATTGCATGCTTTTGCAGAGGACAAGAAGCCTTCAGTCGACTCCTTCAGACATTAAGCACCCCCACAGCCCAAATGGAATGATAAAAAAAAAAGAAAATAATATATATATTTTTTTTAAATATTATACTTTTTTCTTTAGTCTACCAATAGTTGACTAACGGCAAATTTTGGCCAATCATAGTCGACCATCCAAATCCTTAGTCGGGGACAGCCCTCAGTCTCGACATGTTTGTTTTCTTGTGAATAGAAATCGGCCGATAGGCTCGGATAGTTTGACGAGTTTCTTTGAAAACAAGCAAAATACTCTCGTCTTGAAAACAAGCAAAATACTAAAGTATTTAAATAAGTACTTATAAATAACAATAAGTAAATAATAAGTCTAATGTTAAGATGAACTTTCAGTTGGATTGGAACACGTGAAATGACCTCACCCCATTGGCAGACTTATTCTTTGTAGCAGCTTCACTAATTACGATGGGGATTTTATTTTGCCGTGTCAGGGAGTAGAGATTAGACTGTAGACAGAAGGCCTGGGGGGGGGCAAATAAAAGTGACTAAATGAACGGGAAGGTTATCAGAACAGTGGAAGGGGTGAAAGCGAGAGGGGCTTATGGACGCGCAAGATGATAGTGTACACAAGCGGGGAGGGATAAATAAAAGGGGGATTTCTGCAGAGCGGAGGAGGGCGGGTGAGTGACGGAAGGGGGGGTGGAGAGAGAATGAGTTAGATCCCATTAATCAGGTTAATCCTTTCCCCGGATCCTTTGTGGTCTCAGTAGACATGGAATCCGGAATGGGTTTGGACAGCCTGCATTAAACGAGGTATATTTAGACGGCACAGTGAATATCTTTAAAAGCTATTGATCCTCTAATGAATACAGTGTTGCTCGCAGGTCTTTATGGCTCAATGGGTAGAGCATGGCTCTAAATAACACTGCCAGGACAGGGTCGCTGGGGCCACCCATGCTAGAACAAAATGCACGTGCGCCACCGTAAGGTGCTTTGAATGACAGCATACGCCAATTTACATACTGTATACTGTGTGATACTCAAAGCAGGTTTTATTAGTACCGTTTTAAAGGCTAAGTTCAGAATTCTGGACCCCTGGCCCTATTTCCTACCTACCGATGATGGTGGAGTCCTTTCTCAGCACGATCCATGCTGTTCTTTGTACTGGATGCTCACAGCTCCAGCTAGTTAGCCACCAAGCTCATGTAAAGTAGGGCCATGTGCAGTACAAGCTCTGAAATAAACAGTGAAACCTGCCCCACATGTGCACTCGAGCGAAGAAGTTTGTTTTCGAATATGTTTGAGTGGTTTTTACAGTGTGGTCCTATTAACGTTACATTAGTGTTGTGGCTAACTAAGGAGGAGCTGGGTTTATCCAGTATGGAGCACAGCATGGATTGTGCTGAGAAAGGACTCTGCACTATATGACAACATCATTGATGAGTAGGAAATAGGGTTAGCGGCGTCAATCAATTCAATCAATCAATCAATTCAATCAATTGTGCCATAGGTTCTCTTTTCCTCTTTTGGGTGCGACCCATCCACAGGGTGTTTTTAGGCCGCAAGGGGCTCCAAGGATGGCAACACCGGACAGTCGACCATGCTCTGCGTTAGGGTGGCGCGGGCTCTATGGCAACAACGCCCACTTTGCCAGCGAACACTCTGTCCAGGCATTAGGGTGGTGCCCGCTGCCAAGGGACTGCATGGCAACGTAGTAACCAGTGGTTCTCAAACCCACGCCTTGGTCCAAGTATTATGGTGTTGCGTGCTAGCAAGGGGCTCTATGGCTTCGCTAGCAAAGTGTGGCGTGTGCTCGCGAGGGGGGGGGGCGCTGTGGTAACAGTGTGGCGTGTGCTCGCGAGGGGGGGCGCTATGGTAACAGTGTGGCGTGTGCTCGCGAGGGGGGGCGCTATGGTAACAGTGTGGCGTGTGCTCGCGAGGGGGGGCGCTATGGTAACAGTGTGGCGTGTGCTCGCGAGGGGGGGCGCTATGGTAACAGTGTGGCGTGTGCTCCTGAGGGGGGGCGCTATGGTAACAGTGTGGCGTGTGCTCCTGAGGGGGGGCGCTATGGTAACAGTGTGGCGTGTGCTCGCGAGGGGGGGCGCTATGGTAACAGTGTGGCGTGTGCTCCTGAGGGGGGCGCTGTGGTAACAGTGTGGCGTGTGCTCCTGAGGGGGGCGCTGTGGTAACAGTGTGGCGTGTGCTCCTGAGGGGGGCGCTGTGGTAACAGTGTGGCGTGTGCTCCTGAGGGGGGCGCTGTGGTAACAGTGTGGCGTGTGCCCGCGAGGGGGGCGTTATGGTAACAGTGTGGCGTGTGCTCCTGAGGGGGGGCGCTATGGTAACAGTGTGGCGTGTGCCCGCGAGGGGGGCGTTATGGTAACAGTGTGGCGTGTGCTCCTGAGGGGGGCGTTATGGTAACAGTGTGGCGTGTGCTCGCGAGGGGGGGCGCTATGGTAACAGTGTGGCGTGTGCTCCTGAGGGGGGCGCTGTGGTAACAGTGTGGCGTGTGCTCCTGAGGGGGGCGCTGTGGTAACAGTGTGGCGTGTGCTCCTGAGGGGGGCGCTGTGGTAACAGTGTGGCGTGTGCCCGCGAGGGGGGCGTTATGGTAACAGTGTGGCGTGTGCTCGCGACGGGGGGCGCTGTGGTAACGCAGGCTACGTTCAGACTGCAGACCAAAGTGGCCCAAATCTGATTTCTTGGCTCATATGTGACTCGGATCAGATTTTTTCATAACAGTGGTTATGTGGTCAATAGCGGGGCATTCTCTTAAGTCTTGTTATTTTTCATACTGTACTTCCTGCAGGACTTTGACCATCACTGTCCCTGGGTGAACAACTGTATCGGGAGGCGGAACTACCGCTACTTCTTCCTGTTCCTGCTGTCACTCGCTGTGCACATGGTGGGCGTGTTCAGCTTTGGACTCCTCTATGTCCTGAACCATCTCCAGGACCTGTGGAAGCTGCACTGTACTGTCTCGTATCCTTTCACCTGCTATACTGTCTGTTTCTCTCTGTCTGTTTCTCTCTGTCTCTGTCTGTCTCGTATCCTTTCACCTGCTCACCTTCTCTGTCTGTCTCTGTCTGTCTCTCTCTGTCTCTGTTTGTCTCTCTCTGTCTCTCTCTGTCTGTCTTTGTCTGTCTCTGTCTGTCTTTGTCTGTCTCTGTCTGTCTCTGTTTGTCTCTGTCTGTCTCTGTTTGTCTCTGTCTGTCTCTCTCTGTCTCGTATCCTTCCACCTGCTCACCTTCTCTCTCTGTCTCTGTCTGTCTGTCTTTGTCTGTCTCAGAGACGCAGTCTGTCTCTCTCTGTCTCTGTCTGTCTCGTATCCTTTCACATGCTCACCTTCTCTCTGTGTGTGTGTGCGTGTGTGTGTGTGTGTGTCTGAAAAATCTGGACTAATTTAGAGCATACACAACACGAAATCAGGACATTTGGGGATTTGGAGACTAAATGAGCACAATGTTCCATGTCCTGATTTTGTTTGATGAGCTATTGGGGCGATTGTGTGTGTGTGTGGGCACGTTTATGTGATAAATCTGGACTAATTTAGAGCATACACAACATGAAATCAGGACATTTGGGGATTTGGAGACTAAATGAGCACAATGTTCGATGTCCTGATTTTGTTTGATGAGCTATTGGGGCATAATTGCGAAACGTGTTTAGTCCCTTGTTTGACCGAATCTGGGTTTAACATGATTTGTGGAGCTCCCTCTGGTGTTGTGATCGTGGTATTCACTGACCTTTGGGAAGTATTTTGACATGTACATGGGTACCTTGGTCGTGTAGTGTATCTTGTAGACCAGGCCCATTGCAAGTTGCTGTACTCTGTTGTCTACTCTAAGCCATCCTAGGTTGTCAAAGTGGGCAGGGGTGAGGTGGGTTCTAGGAGTCAGGTCAGGTCAGGTTTGTTTTGAGGTGTGTGTGTGTGTGTGTGTGTGTGTGTGTGTGTGTGTGTGTGTGTGTGTGTGTGTGTGTGTGTGTGTGTGTGTGTGTGTGTGTGTGTGTGTGTGTGTGTGTGTGTGTGTGTGTGTGTGTGTGTGTGTGTGTGTGTGTGTGTGTGTGTGTGTGTGTGTGTGTGTGTGTGTGTGTGTGTGTGTGTGTGTGTGTGTGTGTGTGTGTGTGTGTGTGTGTGTGTGTGTGTGTGTGTGTGTGTGTGTGTGTGTGTGTGTGTGTGTGTGTGTGTGTGTGTGTGTGTGTGTGTGTGTGTGTGTGTGTGTGTGTGTGTGTGTGTGTGTGTGTGTGTGTGTGTGTGTGTGTGTGTGTGTGTGTGTGTGTGTGTGTGTGTGTGTGTGTGTGTGTGTGTGTGTGTGTGTGTGTGTGTGTGTGTGTGTGTAACTGAGACAGACAGACAGGCAGGCAGACAGGCAACAGGCCGTCAGTGCCTGGTGTAAAAAGCTGTTCCGGCGCCTGCTGGTCCGGGCCCTGAGGCTGTGGTACCGCCTGCCAGACGGCAGCAGCTGAAACATGGTTGGGGCGTGGCTTGGGTCCTTAGTTACAGAATGAATGCAAGTATATGTAACGTCTCCATGTTTAACATCAACAGAAATGTGTGCACAACTGAGCCCATCAATCTCTCTATGCTTTCTTCCTTTTCCTGTCTATGTCCAATATTTGTACCCTACATGTAGTCTTGCTAACTTGAAAATAACGAAAGAGGATTTGACTTGACTGTGGCGACCAGTCTGGTGGTGATCAGTATATCAGGCCTGTTCCTCATTCCAGTCCTGGGTCTGACTGGTTTCCACCTGTACCTGGTGACCAGAGGACGCACCACCAACGAACAGGTCAGTGACTTCTATATCGGCTGTAAGGCGATACTGGCTGCTGCGCTTTGCAAGTTCCAGTGGTTCCCCTGTATCCCCACCTCAGCACCTATTGACCTATCTCAAGCCCCGCCCTCTTTTCTCGATCCTCCAATCACCAACTGTTGCACATTGTCAGCGGAAAGCGGCATTTGTGATCGGAGGATCAAGAAAAGGGGGCAGGGTTTGAGATGGGCCTGACCATCCTGGTTTCAAGGCGATGTCTCCACTGAGGGTAAAGGTCAGTGGAGATGTTTGTATGGACAAAAACATCTAAAATAATGGAGAAAAGAAAAAAGTGAACAAATAATGAGCAGGTAGAATTAGAATAAATTCGTATATATGCATAATACTATGCAAATCTTTTTATTTTAGAATGGAATGTGTCAATACCCAAACATCTGATTACATATTATATAGCTGTACAGTATACAGAGAGATGTATCAATATACGTATACACAGAGGAAATATTTTACTTCTACACATGTAATCCGCATAGGTATACATACACAGTTCCATAATCTACAAATACATAATATACAATAATGCACATAATCACATGACACACCCATACACAATTATAGTATGTGTAAATTGTGTATATTACAGTGAGAGTTGAACATACATACATACACACAACACTTGCTCAGTTTTACGCATGTATTCACACACACCCAGAACACAGAGAAAAAAAAAAAAAAAGATAAAAAAGGGGGGAATAATAACATATATATAAAAGAAATTGTATACATAAATAAAAGGAAAAGGCTCATTCATGAATGGATAGGCTACAAACTAAATCAAACTCTAGACACAATCCAGGGTGGCTAAGTGGCGCAGTGGGCAAGGCCCTCGCCACTAACGCAGGAGACGCTGGGTTCGAACCCAGCTCTCGGCGTTGCTACCAGCTTGGCTGGTCGTTCATACTAACACAATTGGCAGTGTTAGGGGTGGGAAAGCTGGTGGGTGGGGATTGGACGTTGTGGACAGCGACTCCTACAGGTCGGTTGGTGCGCCTGTACAGCAGAATCAGGAAGTAACGGGGGCAGCGTGAGCCTCCCACGCGTTACTCCTCGCCACTGAGAGATCGCGCTGTGCAGGTGAAAAGATGCGACAGCTGCCTCCTCGTGTACCGGAGGGGACACGTGATGCAAGGCTTGGTCCACACTGCAGTCGACCAGTGGGAGGCATAGTCTAGCAACGTTCGAGACAGGGGAGGGGAGAATTGAAGGGAGAATTGGCGAGGCGAAATTGGGATGGGAGAAAAATAGAAAAAATAAGGAGAAAAAGTGGATACATTTTTTTTTTTTAAACTCTAGACACAATCCATAGCAGAGGCCCACATATTCAGTGCTTCTGTTTTGGCACCATTCATTTTTGCAGTTGCTCTTTCTTTCTGGGTGTTGTTTCTGTCATTGTGTGTGCGGCCTGAGAAGCCCTTTGGGACGTGTGGTTGAGATAATGGGGCTAAACAAATAAACTTGATTTGACTTGACTATTCATTCCGTTGTCAGTGGACCAACAACATACGGTAGCAACACAATGGCCACCATTTCCTTGTGAAAATAAAAAGTTATATAAGTTATATTTCCCCCCCAAAAAGACACACAAATATTTGAGTAATGTTTACAATTACCGGTATTATTTGATAATAATACATTTTATTTGGAGGCGTCTTTCATATCAAATGTACTGCAATAAGATGGGGGATGTAATCTACTGAGATTACTGATGTATAAAGTATGTGAAGAGGAGAATGATCTTCCTACTTAAAGGAAAAGACAAGCTTACGGAGACCGAACTTCATCACGTAACTTTATTAATAGCTAGCAGAGAGAAAGGACCGATGAGTGGGGTGTGGCCCCACCCCCCACCCGTTTTATAGTCAGATCAAAACAAAACCATCACATGATCTGACTCCTGTCAGAAGGAACATTACACAATGGTAATATCACAAAACAAAATAGATTACATCAATAATAATAATAATCCCCTCCCACAATTTCCCACATTTCCTTGGTCCCCTAGAACGTTACACGTTAAAAGGCTCTGAAACAGTTATGAATATTATGAAATATGATACGTCAATCTAAATGTGTAATATTAAAGACAGTATAATCATTCTTCACACATTTCCACTACAATGAATATAGTATCCCAGCAAGTATCAGGCTGACCTGACATGAATTAGCTTTTCATTCAACCTGACATGAATTATGAATTCATTCAACCATCAATTCTATTAGGAGTGTTGTTTTTTGAGGATTCTATTAGGAGTGTTGTTTTTTTGTGTTTAGAGGATTCTGAGTGTTTTTTAAATAAATTTTTTATTCTATTAGGAGTGTTTTTTGTGGGCGGCTGAGTGGCGCAGTGGGCAAGGCGCTCGCCACTAACGCAGGAGATGCTGGTATCGAGCCCAGCTCTCGGCGTTGCTACCGGCTTGGCCGGCCGTCATACTAACACAATTGGCAGTGTTAGAGGGTGGGAAAGCTGGTGGGTGGGGATTGGACGTTGTGGACAGCGACTCCTACAGGTCGATTGGGTGACGCCGGTGCGGCGGAAACAGGAAGTATCGGGGGCAGCGTGAGCCTCCCACGTGTTACTCCTTGCCACTGAGAGTTCGAGCTGCTGCGGTGAAAAGATGCGACAGGCTGCCTCCTCGTGTACCGGAGGGGACACGTGATGCAAGGCTTCTATCCTCACTACAGCCGACCAGTGGGAGGCATAGTCTAGCAACGTTCAAGACAGGGGAGGGAAGAATTGGAAAATACGAAATTGGGATGGGAGAAAAATAGAAAATGGGGAGAAAAAGTGGATAAAAAAATTAGTGTTTTTTGTGTTGTTTCTTTGAGGATTCTATTAGGGGTGTTGTTTCTTGAGGATTTGAAATCCTCATCTTGTCTCATTTCAACATTGTTTAAATGGTAAAAAAAAAAAAAAATCACTTTGACCACTTTCTGGGCTTTTGTTTTCCGACGTCCCCTGAACCCAGAGATGATAGATGGTTAATAATGGACATTGAAAGGTTTGCTGGGAGGCTTAGTAGGCTGATCGCTGCCTGGTCCTCATGTTCTTGCTTCACCGACAGGTAACTGGGAAGTTTCAAGGAGGAGTGAATCCTTTCACGCAAGGCTGCTGTAACAACCTGGAGTATCTGGTCTGCAGTCCCATGTCTCCAAAGTAAGTAACGTTGTGCATATTATGATTACTGTGTAAAATGCCTACCTCATACTATAGTCTACCTATATGTCTGTATAATAGCATGTACGATAGTGCTGTATATACCTTATATATAGATTTATATATGTATATTTACCACATATATATACACAGTATATCCATATCTGTCTGAATATACCTGCATACAATCCTTCTATATACCTACTTACACACCTGCATATAACACATATAACTCTGTATGATAGCATGTACAATAATGCTGTACATATTGTATATATATATTTATTCTCTGTATATATATATATATATATATATATATATATATATATATATATATATATATATATATATATATATATATATATATATATCTATCCACATATGTCTGTACATACTGTACCTGCATGTAATCCTTTTTTACATTATCTGTAGATTATATCTGTACATATCCCTCACCTACTCTGACTAATTACGCTGCTGCCCAGTTACTACCATACTGTCTTTATACCTGTATCACTGTACATATTAATACTACAACTCTGTACATACATCTGATTAGCACTACACTCGGTATTACTAATTTATATATTTTATACCCAGTTTAATCACCTGTACATTGTATATTACTACTGCACTTCACTGTTACATTTTCACTCTGGTTGGATGTCAAACGTATTTTCGTTGTACTGTACTTGTGTTGTATAATGACAATACATTTGAATCTAATCTAATATATTATACACACAGTAGTTAGTTACTCAATGGCTTCTGTAACAGGGACTGTCACTGGTTGTTAAGTCACCCTCTCTGTCCCCTCCCACCAGGTACACAGCGAGGCCCTTTAAGAAATCAACAGTCCGCGTCCTGCCTCCCTTCCTGCGACCAGAGACCGACAGACAGATACCGATGAAAGTCGGGGACAATGGGATCCAGAGTCACGATCTCCAGAACAAGGTATGTTCACTTCGCGCACACTGCCGTAGTGTCCCGTTAAGAGCCACAGGGGGGGGCCTGACTTGTCCTCCGACGTCAAATAGGAAGGTACTGGAGCACACCGATAATCTTTAGAAAAATATTTAATGGGGTGTGCAAAAAAAATCACTAACTAAAGTGAAGAACACACATTTGTGCTGACACGTTAGCAGCACCCTATTAAATATTCTCCTAAAGATGATCCGTGTGCTTCAGTACCTTCCTTTTTGATGACTGTATGGTCCAGATCTGAGCAGCACCGGTCCTCATCTGAACTGGTTTAATAATAATAATATTAATAATTACTTGCATTTATATAGTGCATTTCTAGACACTCAAAGCGATTTAAAATGTAGGGTGGAAATTGCCTCCTTCACCACCACTGGTAGCACCCAACCTTGGGCTACGCAGGTTCAATGGCTGCCATACACTGGCACCCGGCCCACATCACACCACACAATGGCTGAACGGCTCAGGAGACAGGGATTGATATCAGCCAATTAAGGGGAAGGGATGATTGATTAGGTGGCCTTGATGTCAGAGAGACCTGATTGGGAATTTGGCCAGGAACGTCGGGGAGCCCCCTACTCTTTACGATAGGCGCCCTGGGTTCTTTAACGACCGAATACAGTTCAGCGCGTGAACTCTCTGTTTGTCCTGAAGTTTGTCCTCTGACGTCCTCGTGTCTTTTATCCCGCCAGCGGCACTCGGCCGGCGTTACGGACGTGCCGGACGTGCCGGATGTGCCGGATGCCAAGCGACTGAACCCCCCGCCGCTGCTGCCCCCCAAGCCAAACCACAGCCTGCTCAAAGGCCACCTGGCAGCCCTGGGTGGTAGGAACTCAACGCTACTTTAGCTGCCAATAGCTGTGGATGTTTATATTGAGGAGAGAATCTCTCAAATATTTACTTTAGGCTTCCATTCCTGTGATTCTTTTTTTTACAAGAAGTGGACATTTCTTACAAGAGGGACCCTGATGTAAACAAGACGAAAGTCTTTGTCTGGTCTGCATCCCCTTAACAATTGTGTGTATTGAGCTGTACTGTATTGTACCCATTCTGCAATCTGTTAATAAAGTTTTCAATCAATCAATCAATTACCCTTATTGCATTGTTTACAGTGTATTATAGTTCAATCTTAAAGGTGCTGTAAGTGGTGTGTCTTTGTTAAGATAAGTGTTAAATATCTCTACATTCTGACAGCCATCACTGGTATACAGTGTTTGGTCAGTGATATGGGTCTCCCAGTCCCTCCGCTCTGCAGTAAACATTTGCTGGTATCCCTTTCCACTCTATCCAATCAGGAGAGAGAACCCTAGATACTTTTACTTATTTCAAGAAATCTTGCCAAGCCAAATTTGCTTGTATTTTTGTCAGACAATTTTTGCAGTGTGGAGGTCTTTCTCCTGATTGGATAAAGTGGTAACTGGATACTAGAAAATATATTTTCTGTTTACTGCAGAGCAGAGGGACTGGGTGACTCATGTTACTCTATATCAGTGATGGCTGTCGTGAGTGCAGAGCTATTATTTTAACATGTAGACCACTTATTTTAACAAACGTAAAAATACCACTTACAGAACCCCCGCCTCCCCAAAGAGCCCCCCCCGTGTTTTTCACACCCTGGTTATATTAATATGTCAATGTGTAGCTTCTCTTCCAGAAACCAGAAGCACCAAAACCATCATCCCTGTGTCCATTCCAACCGTGCCACAACTGCGACCGGTCCTGGAGGCCATATCCAGAGGCTCGTCCCCCATTCATCCTGAGCAGGTGGGAGTCACTTGGAGCGCATTTACATCCACTTTCATCTTTTTGGAAAAAAAAATTAACATCCCAGGGGGAAGGTCTCTTAGACGGAATGAGGTGTTTATATGCCTCTTCTTAACCTGATCGCAGATCAATATTCCCATCATATATCATGCATCACATCACGGTGATATATATACGGACAGAATATTGTATTAAGTACTGTATTACCATGGGAACACAACTTATACAGGCCGCGCAAAACCCAACAGTACCTGGGATAAAGGGTTTGCATGACTGTATCCCAGCTAATATGGACGCGTATCCCAGGGTTCATGTTCAGGGTTTGAGCTTATCCTGATAGAGTACCGAATAATATAGGAATATTAATGTGCATGTAAACATAGTCATATGTCATATTTACTTGTTGTGTGGTCTTTGTTAGCTGTTATAGTCACGTTTCAGTGTTTTGATTAGCCTCTGACAGACATTGTGTTGTGTTGCAGCAAGGTGGTCTTCTTTGTTAGCTGTAATAGTCACGTTTCAGTGTTTTGATTACCCTCTAACAGACATTGTGTTGTGTTGTTTATGTTGTTTAGCTGCTGAAGATGGAGCACAGATTCCCCGACTCCTCCGCTGAGGCCAAGCACGGCCCCGGCAGAGCCAATCAGCAGGACAGCCTGCCCGGTCAGCCCGGTCCCTTCCACAACACCAATCCCATGTCCAGCCTGCTGCAGCTGAACTCTCTCACCCTCAACTCCCGCTCCCTCTCGCTCAAACACGGCTATCGCCATGGCAACAGGTCCCACCGGCCCACCATGAACTCCGAGGGTCTGGTGTCCAACCCCCCGCCGGGCATGTTCCCCGCTGCCAACGTGCTGCTGACCGGCCACAGCAGCCTCTCCTACGACAGCCTCGTCCACCCCGGGGACGCCCAGCAGTACCTGACCCAGAGAGGGGTTCCTCCGGTGGGCTACCACCCCCACTACATGACTCTGGGCCCCGATGGGACCGTGGTGCAGCAGCGCCCTCCTCCTCCTCACGCCTACAGTCCGGTGTTCATGGGGGTCACCACCAGACAGTCCCCCCTGTCCAGAGACCCTTCGCCCTCTCAGCAGGGTCTCACCTCCAGGGACCCGTCGCCCTCCTTGCAGGGTCTCGTTCAGAGGGACCCTTCTTCTCCTTCTTCTTCTTTCCAAGGGCTGACGGCGAGAGAACTCACGCAGGGCGTCGCCTCGCGGGTCATCACCCCTCCCGGGCTGACCTTTCGAGACGTCGCCTCGCAGAGTCTGATGACGGGCCTGCAGGGTCTCACCCCGCAGAAGTCCGCCGCCGCCGCCGCCGCGCGCTACGACAATCTGTCCAAGACCATCATGGCCTCCATCCAGGGGCGGAGGGAGATGGAGGAGAGGGAGAGGACGCTGCGTCTGCAGGCCAGGTCCCAGGCCCTCTACGGCCCCGACGTGGGCGTCTACGACGTCCCCAGCCGGCGCAGCCTTCCGCCCCAAGACAACGTGCGCCCCATCGGATCCCGCGGGCCCACCCCTCCGGCGTACGGCTCGCGGGAGTTCATGATGAGCACCGGCGTCCTGGGCTACGGGATGAGGAGCCTCTCCAGCTCCTCCAGCTCCTCTCTGACGCCGGGCCCCAAGACGTCCAGCTCCCCGCTGCAGAGCAGCAGCAGCAGCAGCCTGCAGAGCCGCGGCAGACCCTCCCCCCCCGGGACCACCGGGTGCCTCCCCCCGGACAGACAGACTCAGCCCCTCCCCTCCGCCACGTCCACTCTGCCCCGTCACCTCTCCTCCTCCGCCTCCTCCTCCACCTTCTCCTACGGCACCACCAAGCGCTCCTCTCTCACTTACGGCACGGAGGGAAGGGGGGACTCGGGCCCCCGGGGGGCGCAGAAGTAACGGCCTCATCTCCCCGCCGGTGGTGCGTTAGAGACGAAGTTTCCACAAGCTCCCCAAGCGCTTTGTAAATGTACTATATTCACACGGCGGCCATTCTTTCTGCCGCCATAGGCGGGAACAGGGTGGAAAGGAATCCCAACCTGAGCATGACATATTAAGAGCAAAATGGCCACCGTGTGATTATGGTGAATAAGAGCCCCGTTTTGGCTGCTACTGAGCGGGAGGAGGGTGTGTGAGGACACGGGAGGTGGTGGAAGGCAGCTTTTTCTTTTTGTAAATGTTCTTCTTGCACATGTATGTTCTTTCCTGGCAAGGCTACAGTATATATTGAAAGAAGAGTGTTGATGAGCCATACTTCATCCCAACAGGTGACTCTCAGGATAGCTGTACCTCCTCTTGCAGACAGACAGAGAGAGACAGACGGACATCGTTAGGCTCGGTCGGCAAAGGGGCTTTGTGACGAATACAGATGGCTTTATGTTTGTTTGTTTGTTTGTTTGTGTTTTTGATATCGATTTTGTGAAGAGAAGAGAAACCATTTTAATTAATTTGTCTCCCGAAAAAAAGTCCCTCTTTAGTAATTTTGTATTTGTTTGTATGAATAAATTGTTTTGTTGACTTTTGGATTTTTTTCCTGATGACTCAATTGTGCTTTTGAAGAAATGGTTAACAAATCGTGATTTGTATTGCCACTATAAGCAGAGGGCCCTCACAGATAGGCGAGGTTTGTAAAGAAAACATAACAATTGGAGAATGAATGAGGTTCTGAGAGTCTTTGAAAGTATTATTTAATTTAATCTTGCTTTTAAGATGATTAATTTTAGTCATGGCAAACAGGTTACCTCTCAATCTGACATGCATGTTAATGCAGCGCACATGTTGTGCTCCAAGAGCGCCATAGACGGGACTCCAAAACGCAGTCCACATGCATGTTAATGCAGCGCACATGTTGTGCTCCAAGAGCGCCATAGACGGGACTCCAAAACGCAGTCCCCATAAAATTATGTATTGCTTCAATGCATGACTGCAATTGATTATGACTTGAGTTTATGACTCAACAAATAATGCGATGACCAGAAATAAAAGCCTTGAGTACATTTTGGGGGGGAATGATTATATTATCTCTTTAATGTCACTAAGCTATCCTCTTGGTATGAAATAACATACATAAGATGATTGCAAACCCGGACGCTCCCTGGTACTGTGTATGTTGCAGGGCCTATAATACACCACAATCAGTGTTGCAGTGCTGGTATCACTCGTGCATCTGGCTCCCTCTAGTGGAGAGTTTCCGAAGGCAGGGGTGCCATGTACATACTGTAATAGCACCCGCAATCCACTAGATGTCGCTATAGTGCGCAAACATGCAAAAAACGAATGTATACAATTATTATGGTGTGTCACAAGACCTATTAGAAGAAGCTACACTAGATCAGAGGAGATCATTGTCTAATGTCTATCATTCCAAGCAGTTGCGTGTCACATATCACGGTGATACATGGACAAACAGCTGCTACAACAATCTAATTAACATAATTGGCTTTAGCCCTGTCCTCGACTTAAGAAACGAATTTTGCTTTCTTGACCTTCCCTTACAATACTCTTTCAAAATAAGATACGGTCCTTTGATGTCGCTGACAGATATTATTGTTCTGATTGAAGCTTCAAGCACCCCTTTATAAGTTGAGCACCTGCGTATTACTATTAGTTCTGTTATGTGTGTCGTCTCGCGGCTCGCCCTCTGTTCAGTGAGCTGGGAGTTTGATTAATGAGTCTGCAAACCAATCAATCACTACCCTAGAATGATAGTGTCTACCCTTGGGCTGAGGGCTGATTAGACTGACAACGTATAGTCCAGCTGTATGTCGGAGAGCCTTCGCTTTTTTTGTGGTTTGGTTTATTTGAACGTTAAAAAACATAATACATATATAGTCCCCAGCTGGCGCACATAATATAACATTAAATAGCTATCGAGGATACACAGTAAAGTTAACTACTTTACATGTTTACATTTAGTCATTTAGCAGCTGACGCTTTTATCCAAAGCGACTTACAAGGTCTGTACAACAAGTCAGCAGGAAGGGTACAACTCTGGCAGCTAAAGGTAAGTAAGATTGTTCCGTCAAACATTGTCAAACTTGAGTGCTACAGTCTTGCTTGAGTGCATATTAGAATAGTAGTAATAATAGCGTAGTAGTAATAATAATATAGGCAAGTTAGATTGGGAAAATTGGGTGGGTTTCTGGTGGGAAGTTAATTTCCACTGTGGGTGGCAACAATAAATCCATCGTTACAGATTCAAAAAGTTAAAATCAGTACCTTAATTTTTTTTCTTTTAAAATATAAAACACTCCTATTGGAGGTATGTGGTCACTATCGTTCCAGGTTTGCCATCATTGTCAGCCACTTCAAACTGATTCCTGATTAATTGAAAATGGGGGACCCTGATGTAAACAAGACGAAAGTCTTTCTCTGGTCTGCATCCCCTTAACAATTGTGTGTATTGAGCTGTACTGTATTGTACCCATTCTGCAATCTGTTAATAAAGTTGTCAATCAATCAATTCTTATGAGTCAACAGTTTAATAGCCTGCCAGGCTAGTAGCACTCTAGAATGTGAAATTAATGTCTCTATTACCTGCAGGAGCCTGCCTGCTACTGCGGTCAAGTGAGCCGTCTTTTGCTTTTGCGTGGTCAAGTGAGCCGCTCTTGTTTTTCGAGTGCGCGATTAGTTCCAGGTTTACGGTAATGCATTAAAACAAGCCTGGGACGCTGTTGTAATGAACCGACGTGACTTTTGAACACAGTCTCACAAGTAGATCTTACAGAAATACTTAATATGACATTGAATGCGCATCGAATCAATAGGACGTTTAGTCTAATCAATAGGACGTTTCGTATGTGCAGTATTATTGAACATCGAATCAATAGGACGCGCAGTATATTCGATCACTAAACTAAAGCTACAGACAATTCCACAGAGGAACACTTCCGGTGAGGATTTCAAAGTAAAGGATGGCATGTGGTTCATTTCTATTATTTCATAAGTAGTTTATTACACTGCCATGTTTGTACTTAATACTTCTCAAGACTACTTGCACAAATAATATTAACTACTTTTACTGTGTACTTTGAGTAATTTGAGTTTCAAAGTACTTTTTATAGAACAATGAGTATTTTCGACTAACTTTGATGTGGGATAAAAAAAGATTTTCCCATAAGCACTTTATGAAACTGCCATGGTTGTACTTAGTACCTCTTAGACTACTTGTACAAATTATATGAAATATTTTTACTGTGTACTTTTTGAGTAATTTGAGTTTCAAAGTCCTCAGAATCAGCATTTTCGACTAACTTTGATGTGGTATAAAAAAAGATTTTCCCATAAGCACTTTATGAAACTTCCATGGTTGTACTTAGTACCTCTTAGACTACTTGTACAAATTATATGAAATATTTTTACTGTGTACTTTTTGAGTAATTTCAGTTTTAAAGTCCTCAGAATCAGCATTTTCGACTAACTTTGATGTTGGATAAAAACAATTCTTCCCATAAGCACCTTATGAAACTGCCATGGTTGTACTTAGTACCTCTTAGACTACGTGTACAAATTATATGAAATATTTTTACTGTGTACTTTTTGAGTAATTTGAGTTTCAAAGTCCCCAGAATCAGCATTTTCGACTAACTTTGATGTGGGATAAAAAAAGATTTTCCCATAAGCACTTTATGAAACTGCCATGGTTGTACTTAGTACCTCTTAGACTACCTGTACAAATTATATGAAATATTTTTACTGTGTACTTTTTGAGTAATTTGAGTTTCAAAGTCCCCAGAATCAGCATTTTCGACTAACTTTGATGTGGGATAAAAAAAGATTTTCCCATAAGCACCTTATGAAATTGCCATGGTTGTACTTAGTACCTCTTAGACTACGTGTACAAATTATATGAAATATTTTTACTGTGTACTTTTTGAGTAATTTCAGTTTCAAAGTCCCCAGAATCAGCATTTTCGACTAACTTTGATGTGGGATAAAAAAAGATTTTCCCATAAGCACCTTATGAAACTGCCATGGTTGTACTTAGTACCTCTTAGACTACCTGTACAAATTATATGAAATATTTTTACTGTGTACTTTTTGAGTAATTTCAGTTTCAAAGTCCCCAGAATCAGCATTTTCGACTAACTTTGATGTGGGATAAAAAAAGATTTTCCCATAAGCACTTTATGAAACTGCCATGGTTGTACTTAGTACCTCTTAGACTACTTGTACAAATTATATGAAATATTTTTACTGTGTACTTTTTGAGTAATTTCAGTTTTAAAGTCCTCAGAATCAGCATTTTCGACTAACTTTGATGTTGGATAAAAACAATTCTTCCCATAAGCACTTTATGAAACTGCCATGGTTGTACTTAGTACCTCTTAGACTACCTGTACAAATTATATGAAATATTTTTACTGTGTACTTTTTGAGTAATTTGAGTTTCAAAGTCCCCAGAATCAGCATTTTCGACTAACTTTGATGTGGGATAAAAAAAGATTTTCCCATAAGCACTTTATGAAACTGCCATGGTTGTACTTAGTACCTCTTAGACTACCTGTACAAATTATATGAAATATTTTTACTGTGTACTTTTTGAGTAATTTGAGTTTCAAAGTCCCCAGAATCAGCATTTTCGACTAACTTTGATGTGGGATAAAAAAAGATTTTCCCATAAGCACCTTATGAAACTGCCATGGTTGTACTTAGTACCTCTTAGACTACGTGTACAAATTATATGAAATATTTTTACTGTGTACTTTTTGAGTAATTTCAGTTTCAAAGTCCCCAGAATCAGCATTTTCGACTAACTTTGATGTGGGATAAAAAAAGATTTTCCCATAAGCACCTTATGAAACTGCCATGGTTGTACTTAGTACCTCTTAGACTACCTGTACAAATTATATGAAATATTTTTACTGTGTACTTTTTGAGTAATTTGAGTTTCAAAGTCCCCAGAATCAGCATTTTCGACTAACTTTGATGTGGGATAAAAAAAGATTTTCCCATAAGCACCTTATGAAACTGCCATGGTTGTACTTAGTACCGCTTAGACTACGTGTACAAATTATATGAAATATTTTTACTGTGTACTTTTTGAGTAATTTGAGTTTCAAAGTCCCCAGAATCAGCATTTTCGACTAACTTTGATGTGGGATAAAAAAAGATTTTCCCATAAGCACCTTATGAAACTGCCATGGTTGTACTTAGTACCTCTTAGACTACTTGTACAAATTATATGAAATATTTTTACTGTGTACTTTTTGAGTAATTTCAGTTTTAAAGTCCTCAGAATCAGCATTTTCGACTAACTTTGATGTGGGATAAAAAAGGATTTTCCCATAAGCACCTTATGAAACTGCCATGGTTGTACTTAGTACCTCTTAGACTACGTGTACAAATTATATGAAATATTTTTACTGTGTACTTTTTGAGTAATTTCAGTTTCAAAGTCCCCAGAATCAGCATTTTCGACTAACTTTGATGTGGGATAAAAAAAGATTTTCCCATAAGCACCTTATGAAACTGCCATGGTTGTACTTAGTACCTCTTAGACTACCTGTACAAATTATATGAAATATTTTTACTGTGTACTTTTTGAGTAATTTGAGTTTCAAAGTCCCCAGAATCAGCATTTTCGACTAACTTTGATGTGGGATAAAAAAAGATTTTCCCATAAGCACCTTATGAAACTGCCATGGTTGTACTTAGTACCTCTTAGACTACTTGTACAAATTATATGAAATATTTTTACTGTGTACTTTTTGAGTAATTTCAGTTTTAAAGTCCTCAGAATCAGCATTTTCGACTAACTTTGATGTGGGATAAAAAAAGATTTTCCCATAAGCACCTTATGAAACTGCCATGGTTGTACTTAGTACCTCTTAGACTACCTGTACAAATTATATGAAATATTTTTACTGTGTACTTTTTGAGTAATTTGAGTTTCAAAGTCCCCAGAATCAGCATTTTCGACTAACTTTGATGTGGGATAAAAAAAGATTTTCCCATAAGCACCTTATGAAACTGCCATGGTTGTACTTAGTACCTCTTAGACTACTTGTACAAATTATATGAAATATTTTTACTGTGTACTTTTTGAGTAATTTCAGTTTTAAAGTCCTCAGAATCAGCATTTTCGACTAACTTTGATGTGGGATAAAAAAAGATTTTCCCATAAGCACCTTATGAAACTGCCATGGTTGTACTTAGTACCTCTTAGACTACTTGTACAAATTATATGAAATATTTTTACTGTGTACTTTTTGAGTAATTTCAGTTTTAAAGTCCTCAGAATCAGCATTTTCGACTAACTTTGATGTGGGATAAAAAAAGATTTTCCCATAAGCACCTTATGAAACTGCCATGGTTGTACTTAGTACCTCTTAGACTACGTGTACAAATTATATGAAATATTTTTACTGTGTACTTTTTGAGTAATTTGAGTTTCAAAGTCCCCAGAATCAGCATTTTCGACTAACTTTGATGTGGGATAAAAAAAGATTTTCCCATAAGCACCTTATGAAACTGCCATGGTTGTACTTAGTACCTCTTAGACTACGTGTACAAATTATATGAAATATTTTTACTGTGTACTTTTTGAGTAATTTCAGTTTCAAAGTCCCCAGAATCAGCATTTTCGACTAACTTTGATGTGGGATAAAAAAAGATTTTCCCATAAGCACCTTATGAAACTGCCATGGTTGTACTTAGTACCTCTTAGACTACCTGTACAAATTATATGAAATATTTTTACTGTGTACTTTTTGAGTAATTTCAGTTTCAAAGTCCCCAGAATCAGCATTTTCGACTAACTTTGATGTGGGATAAAAAAAGATTTTCCCATAAGCACCTTATGAAACTGCCATGGTTGTACTTAGTACCTCTTAGACTACTTGTACAAATTATATGAAATATTTTTACTGTGTACTTTTTGAGTAATTTCAGTTTTAAAGTCCTCAGAATCAGCATTTTCGACTAACTTTGATGTGGGATAAAAAAAGATTTTCCCATAAGCACCTTATGAAACTGCCATGGTTGTACTTAGTACCTCTTAGACTACGTGTACAAATTATATGAAATATTTTTACTGTGTACTTTTTGAGTAATTTCAGTTTCAAAGTCCCCAGAATCAGCATTTTCGACTAACTTTGATGTGGGATAAAAAAAGATTTTCCCATAAGCACCTTATGAAACTGCCATGGTTGTACTTAGTACCTCTTAGACTACCTGTACAAATTATATGAAATATTTTTACTGTGTACTTTTTGAGTAATTTGAGTTTCAAAGTCCCCAGAATCAGCATTTTCGACTAACTTTGATGTGGGATAAAAAAAGATTTTCCCATAAGCACCTTATGAAACTGCCATGGTTGTACTTAGTACCTCTTAGACTACTTGTACAAATTATATGAAATATTTTTACTGTGTACTTTTTGAGTAATTTCAGTTTTAAAGTCCTCAGAATCAGCATTTTCGACTAACTTTGATGTGGGATAAAAAAAGATTTTCCCATAAGCACCTTATGAAACTGCCATGGTTGTACTTAGTACCTCTTAGACTACGTGTACAAATTATATGAAATATTTTTACTGTGTACTTTTTGAGTAATTTCAGTTTCAAAGTCCCCAGAATCAGCATTTTCGACTAACTTTGATGTGGGATAAAAAAAGATTTTCCCATAAGCACCTTATGAAACTGCCATGGTTGTACTTAGTACCTCTTAGACTACGTGTACAAATTATATGAAATATTTTTACTGTGTACTTTTTGAGTAATTTCAGTTTCAAAGTCCCCAGAATCAGCATTTTCTTCAGACTTTGAAACTGAAATTACTCAAAAAGTACACAGTAAAAATATTTCATATAATTTGTACAGGTAGTCTAAGAGGTACTAAGTACAACCATGGCAGTTTCATCAAGTGCTTATGGGAAGAATTGTTTTTATCCAACATCAAAGTTAGTCGAAAATGCTGATTCTGAGGACTTTGAAACTCAAATTACTCAAAAAGTACACAGTAAAAATATTTCATATAATTTGTACAGGTAGTCTAAGAGGTACTAAGTACAACCATGGCAGTTTCATAAAGTGCTTATGGGAAAATCTTTTTTTATCCCACATCAAAGTTAGTCGAAAATGCTGATTCTGGGGACTTTGAAACTGAAATTACTCAAAAAGTACACAGTAAAAATATTTCATATAATTTGTACAGGTAGTCTAAGAGGTACTAAGTACAACCATGGCAGTTTCATCAAGTGCTTATGGGAAGAATTGTTTTTATCCAACATCAAAGTTAGTCGAAAATGCTGATTCTGAGGACTTTGAAACTCAAATTACTCAAAAAGTACACAGTAAAAATATTTCATATAATTTGTACAGGTAGTCTAAGAGGTACTAAGTACAACCATGGCAGTTTCATAAGGTGCTTATGGGAAAATCTTTTTTTATCCCACATCAAAGTTAGTCGAAAATGCTGATTCTGAGGACTTTAAAACTGAAATTACTCAAAAAGTACACAGTAAAAATATTTCATATAATTTGTACAAGTAGTCTAAGAGGTACTAAGTACAACCATGGCAGTTTCATAAGGTGCTTATGGGAAAATCTTTTTTTATCCCACATCAAAGTTAGTCGAAAATGCTGATTCTGGGGACTTTGAAACTCAAATTACTCAAAAAGTACACAGTAAAAATATTTCATATAATTTGTACAGGTAGTCTAAGAGGTACTAAGTACAACCATGGCAGTTTCATAAGGTGCTTATGGGAAAATCTTTTTTTATCCCACATCAAAGTTAGTCGAAAATGCTGATTCTGGGGACTTTGAAACTGAAATTACTCAAAAAGTACACAGTAAAAATATTTCATATAATTTGTACACGTAGTCTAAGAGGTACTAAGTACAACCATGGCAGTTTCATAAGGTGCTTATGGGAAAATCTTTTTTTATCCCACATCAAAGTTAGTCGAAAATGCTGATTCTGGGGACTTTGACACTGAAATTACTCAAAAAGTACACAGTAAAAATATTTCATATAATTTGTACAGGTAGTCTAAGAGGTACTAAGTACAACCATGGCAGTTTCATAAAGTGCTTATGGGAAGAATTGTTTTTATCCAACATCAAAGTTAGTCGAAAATGCTGATTCTGAGGACTTTGAAACTCAAATTACTCAAAAAGTACACAGTAAAAATATTTCATATAATTTGTACAGGTAGTCTAAGAGGTACTAAGTACAACCATGGCAGTTTCATAAGGTGCTTATGGGAAAATCTTTTTTTATCCCACATCAAAGTTAGTCGAAAATGCTGATTCTGGGGACTTTGAAACTCAAATTACTCAAAAAGTACACAGTAAAAATATTTCATATAATTTGTACACGTAGTCTAAGAGGTACTAAGTACAACCATGGCAGTTTCATAAGGTGCTTATGGGAAAATCTTTTTTTATCCCACATCAAAGTTAGTCGAAAATGCTGATTCTGAGGACTTTAAAACTGAAATTACTCAAAAAGTACACAGTAAAAATATTTCATATAATTTGTACAAGTAGTCTAAGAGGTACTAAGTACAACCATGGCAGTTTCATAAGGTGCTTATGGGAAAATCTTTTTTTTATCCCACATCAAAGTTAGTCGAAAATGCTGATTCTGGGGACTTTGAAACTCAAATTACTCAAAAAGTACACAGTAAAAATATTTCATATAATTTGTACACGTAGTCTAAGAGGTACTAAGTACAACCATGGCAGTTTCATAAGGTGCTTATGGGAAAATCTTTTTTTATCCCACATCAAAGTTAGTCGAAAATGCTGATTCTGGGGACTTTGAAACTCAAATTACTCAAAAAGTACACAGTAAAAATATTTCATATAATTTGTACACGTAGTCTAAGAGGTACTAAGTACAACCATGGCAGTTTCATAAGGTGCTTATGGGAAAATCTTTTTTTATCCCACATCAAAGTTAGTCGAAAATGCTGATTCTGAGGACTTTAAAACTGAAATTACTCAAAAAGTACACAGTAAAAATATTTCATATAATTTGTACAAGTAGTCTAAGAGGTACTAAGTACAACCATGGCAGTTTCATAAGGTGCTTATGGGAAAATCTTTTTTTATCCCACATCAAAGTTAGTCGAAAATGCTGATTCTGGGGACTTTGAAACTCAAATTACTCAAAAAGTACACAGTAAAAATATTTCATATAATTTGTACAGGTAGTTTAAGAGGTACTAAGTACAACCATGGCAGTTTCATAAGGTGCTTATGGGAAAATCTTTTTTTATCCCACATCAAAGTTAGTCGAAAATGCTGATTCTGGGGACTTTGAAACTGAAATTACTCAAAAAGTACACAGTAAAAATATTTCATATAATTTGTACACGTAGTCTAAGAGGTACTAAGTACAACCATGGCAGTTTCATAAGGTGCTTATGGGAAAATCTTTTTTTATCCCACATCAAAGTTAGTCGAAAATGCTGATTCTGGGGACTTTGAAACTGAAATTACTCAAAAAGTACACAGTAAAAATATTTCATATAATTTGTACACGTAGTCTAAGAGGTACTAAGTACAACCATGGCAGTTTCATAAAGTGCTTATGGGAAAATCTTTTTTTATCCCACATCAAAGTTAGTCGAAAATGCTGATTCTGGGGACTTTAAAACTGAAATTACTCAAAAAGTACACAGTAAAAATATTTCATATAATTTGTACACGTAGTCTAAGAGGTACTAAGTACAACCATGGCAGTTTCATAAGGTGCTTATGGGAAAATCTTTTTTTATCCCACATCAAAGTTAGTCGAAAATGCTGATTCTGGGGACTTTGAAACTGAAATTACTCAAAAAGTACACAGTAAAAATATTTCATATAATTTGTACACGTAGTCTAAGAGGTACTAAGTACAACCATGGCAGTTTCATAAGGTGCTTATGGGAAAATCTTTTTTTATCCCACATCAAAGTTAGTCGAAAATGCTGATTCTGAGGACTTTAAAACTGAAATTACTCAAAAAGTACACAGTAAAAATATTTCATATAATTTGTACAAGTAGTCTAAGAGGTACTAAGTACAACCATGGCAGTTTCATAAAGTGCTTATGGGAAAATCTTTTTTTATCCCACATCAAAGTTAGTCGAAAATGCTGATTCTGGGGACTTTAAAACTGAAATTACTCAAAAAGTACACAGTAAAAATATTTCATATAATTTGTACAGGTAGTCTAAGAGGTACTAAGTACAACCATGGCAGTTTCATAAGGTGCTTATGGGAAAATCTTTTTTTATCCCACATCAAAGTTAGTCGAAAATGCTGATTCTGGGGACTTTGAAACTCAAATTACTCAAAAAGTACACAGTACAAATATTTCATATAATTTGTACACGTAGTCTAAGAGGTACTAAGTACAACCATGGCAGTTTCATAAGGTGCTTATGGGAAAATCTTTTTTTATCCCACATCAAAGTTAGTCGAAAATGCTGATTCTGAGGACTTTAAAACTGAAATTACTCAAAAAGTACACAGTAAAAATATTTCATATAATTTGTACAAGTAGTCTAAGAGGTACTAAGTACAACCATGGCAGTTTCATAAGGTGCTTATGGGAAAATCTTTTTTTATCCCACATCAAAGTTAGTCGAAAATGCTGATTCTGGGGACTTTGAAACTGAAATTACTCAAAAAGTACACAGTAAAAATATTTCATATAATTTGTACAGGTAGTCTAAGAGGTACTAAGTACAACCATGGCAGTTTCATAAGGTGCTTATGGGAAAATCTTTTTTTATCCCACATCAAAGTTAGTCGAAAATGCTGATTCTGGGGACTTTGAAACTGAAATTACTCAAAAAGTACACAGTAAAAATATTTCATATAATTTGTACACGTAGTCTAAGAGGTACTAAGTACAACCATGGCAGTTTCATAAGGTGCTTATGGGAAAATCTTTTTTTATCCCACATCAAAGTTAGTCGAAAATGCTGATTCTGGGGACTTTGAAACTGAAATTACTCAAAAAGTACACAGTAAAAATATTTCATATAATTTGTACAAGTAGTCTAAGAGGTACTAAGTACAACCATGGCAGTTTCATAAGGTGCTTATGGGAAAATCTTTTTTTATCCCACATCAAAGTTAGTCGAAAATGCTGATTCTGGGGACTTTGAAACTGAAATTACTCAAAAAGTACACAGTAAAAATATTTCATATAATTTGTACAGGTAGTCTAAGAGGTACTAAGTACAACCATGGCAGTTTCATAAAGTGCTTATGGGAAAATCTTTTTTTTTATCCCACATCAAAGTTAGTCGAAAATGCTGATTCTGAGGACTTTAAAACTGAAATTACTCAAAAAGTACACAGTAAAAATATTTCATATAATTTGTACAAGTAGTCTAAGGGGTACTAAGTACAACCATGGCAGTTTCATAAAGTGCTTATGGGAAAATCTTTTTTTTATCCCACATCAAAGTTAGTCGAAAATACTCATTGTTCTATAAAAAGGACTTTGAAACTCAAATTACTCAAAGTACACAGTAAAAGTAGTTAATATTATTTGTGCAAGTAGTCTTGAGAAGTATTAAGTACAAACATGGCAGTGTAATAATCTACTTATGAAATAATAGAAATGAACCACATGCCATCCTTTACTTTGAAATCCTCACCGGAAGTGTTCCTCTGTGGAATTGTCTGTAGCTTTTGTTTAGTGGTCGAATATACTGCGCGTCCTATTGATTCGATGTTCAATAATACTGCACATACGAAACGTCCTATTGATTAGACTAAACGTCCTATTGATTCGATGCGCATTCAATGTCATATTAAGTATTTCTGTAAGATCTACTTGCGAGACTGTGTTCAAAAGTCACGTCGGTTCATTACAACAGCCTCCCAGGGTTGTTTGAATGCATTACCGTAAACCTGGAACTAATCGCGCACTCGAAAAACAAGAGCGGCTCACTTGACCACGCAAAAGCAAAAGACGGCTCACTTGACCGCAGTTGCCTGCTTGGGGCAATGAGCAGCTGTACTGTTCTGCATGAGGATCGAAAGGAGATCCCGGCCTACTAGGCATCTTGATGTTACCAGCTGCAAGAAAATACCTATGATCATATAGGATATCATATCATAACAGTCAGATTCAGCTTTATTGTTGCATCTTCTTCATATTCACATGCAAAAAAGAGCAACATTATTGGGTCTTGCCCCCTTGACCTACAGCATAGCAATAACATACACAATAAAACAATACAATACACAAGAACACAATAGAAACCAAAAACCAGCATAATAGTGATGTAAGAGAAAGTCACAGTGCTGAGTGTGATTTATATAAAAGTGCAACAGTAGAATAGTCTTACTTTACTTTGAACTTGTAAATATCCAAATACGTCATAGTACTGCTTTACATAAAACTCTGATGAAGACTATATTGGCCCTGAAATATAAATTATGCCTGTTCTACATTACTGCAGATATATCGCCAAGGGGACGCACTTGTCATTAGCAATGGTGTAGTCAACAGAAATGTTTAACTGATTTATGATTTGTATTACTGGCTACAGGCAAATAGTATTGTCTGTGATAATGTTAGAAAATTGGTTTTGGTCACTCCTAATGGAAAGGATCGCTGTTGCAGCTTAAGTGTTGTATACAGCAGGCAGCAGCGTTGATGCAGAGGAGAGGTGTTCTGCCCGAGATTGTTGCCATAGTCACAGCGTTTGACAATGCTGAGAGAGGGTGAACTGTGATGTGGTTTAAATGTATCACAGGGGGGTGCTGATCTGTACAACACACAGGAACATGAAACAAGTACAGCTGTGGAGTGGAAAACCGTGGTTCCTATTGTCATTTCTTTGATGATTGCTGTCCAAATAGTTGCGTTTGGTCTTTTTCCCGTCTCTCTCTCACAACCCTCTATGTGTGAACTAGATAACATTATGCACTAATGATATATATATTTGGTCTTGAATTATATAGATTCCCACATATACAAACAGGGCACCGTTGCTGAAAATATATATCTTATGTTTCCTGCTTCAATATGTTTCTAATGTAAAATGAATGAATGAATGAATGAATGAATGAATGAATGACTTTATTTGACAATATAAAAAATAAACATGTGACAGAAAGCACAGTCAGGATATACTGCCAAGGATGAAACACACAAAAGCTCAGAGCTTTTTTCCATTGTGGTCCTTGTAGGGGGGTAGGGGAGTGTGATGCTTAGACATGCATCATACAAAACATGACATCACAACACATCACATATACCATTTAACATTTATATACATAACAGACTCATACAACATGCAAGGGTGCCTTAAGCTAAGTGTCTAATAATAATATTAATGGCTTGGATTTATATAGCGCTCTTCATGACACCCAGAGCGCTTCACAGAGTCCATTATTCGTTCATACACAGTCATACCGGTGGGGGTAAGCTACAATTGCAGCCAGAGCTGCCCTGAGGCAGACTCATGGAAGCGTGGCGAATAATCATCGCCTACGGCCCCTCCGACCACCACCAACATTCATTCACATGCATACACATTCATACGAGGCAAGTAGGTTAAGTGTCTTGCCCAAAGACACAACGGCGATGGGATGGACTACATGGGCTTGAGCGGGATTCGAACCACCAACCCTTCGATCATTGGACGACCCGCTCCACCCCTGAGCCAAAGCCGCCCCACGGGTTAAGTATAGTCCCTTTTGAGCCATGTCTTCAGGCTGGACTTTAATCTAACGGCATTGTCTACGATTTTCACGTCACTGGGCAGACTGTTCCAATAGACAGCTGCTGAATACAGAAATGACTCCTTCCCCATACATAAGTGAATACTCCTTGAAGTACAGCGGTCCAAATCCAGAGAGCATCCACCTCACTGTCTTTCATCTTGTTAACCCCCGACTGACCTCTATTATTATTATTGGTCTCATAAAGCTCATGAACTCTTTTGATCTTTAGCGAGCCAGTGTAGACATCATCACTATGTGTTAACTAACTGAAGTCATGGAATAATTTCTAAAGCTATTGATCAAATATTAATCTATGGTGTATGATCATGATACGTGTGTGTGTGTGTGTGTTCGTAGCTATGGCCTATTTAAAAGCTCCTCTTACTTGTGATGTAGTTCTGAATGATACTGTTTCTCTCACACTCTCCTCTAAAAATCTCTCCCTCTCTCTCTCCCTCTCTCTCTCCCTCTCTCTCTCTCTCTCTCTCTCTCCCTCTCTCTCGCTCTCTCGCTCTCGCCTGGGGTAAAATGGAAATGAGGGAGGATGTTGCGGTCGGTGGAGCTAGTGGAGTGAAGCTGCTCCATGATGTGCAGAGTAAGAAAGGCTCTCCATCTTACACCACACTATGTGTAGTACAGTATGTCTGAAAGAACTACCAAGAGGCTGGACTGTATTTACCATTACTATTTACAATAACAACAACAACAATCAATAATACGTATTAGTAGTACTACTACTACTACTACTACTACTACTACTACTAATAATCAATAATATGTAGTAATAATAATAATAATAATAATAATAATAATAATAATAATAATAATAATAATAATAATAATAATAATAATACTAATATTATGAATAATGTTTTGAATACAGCATATTATAATGCATATTATACATTACAATACAAAATTAATCAAAGCATTGTAAAGATACAATATAAATTAAAAAGTAACAAAAGCATCATATAATAAATAAAAAGGTGGGGGTAAACACACATGCAAACAAACAAACAAACAAATAAACAAACAAAAAACAGTCCATAAAAGAAAGTCTGCAAGTTTATCTTTGGAAGTGGCTTAAAATAACAGATTTTGCTAGTCTACGCTTGAGGGAGATGACAAAGCCAGACATCTTTGAATCTTCAGTCTAGACCTCAGAACAGCCCAAAGGATCCTACAGTAAATAACCAACAACTGAATCACCTACGTACCTGTGGGCAACAACTGAATCATTTACATTTACATTTAGTCATTCAGCTGACGCTTTTATCCAAAGCGACTTACTGTACAAGTTCTGTACGACAAGTCATCAGGAAGGGTACAACTCTATCAGCTGAGTAACAATGTTCATCAAAGTGTTACAGTGTAGGTTAGTTTATTAGGACAAGTGCATGACAGTAAGGTTACAGTAGTTAGGGTTAGAGTCCTTTTTTTTATTTCTTTTTTTTATTTTTTATTTTTACATTATTTCAGATAATGGTTGAAGAAGTGCGTCTTTAGTCGACGGCGGAAGATTGGACGGGTTTTGGCTGTCCTAACTGGGGTGGGTAGTTCATTCCACCATTGTGGGTCAAGGACTGAGAATAGGCGGCTTCTCTTTGATGACCCTCCCGGGGCTTGGATAGGAGTAGGTCTGAGGCGGCCAGAAGATGCAGAGCGTAGGGGTCTTGAGGGTGTGTAGTTAGAGACCATTGACCGGAGGTAGGCGGGAGCGGTTCCCTTTGCCGCACGGTATGCTAGGTCGAGGGCCTTGAAGCGGATACGTGCAGCAATGGGGAGCCAGTGCAGGTCCCTAAGAAGTGGGGTGACATGGGCCGACTTCGGTAGGTTTGAGATTAGGCGGGCCGCTGCGTTCTGAATGAGTTGAAGAGGCTTGGTGGCAGTGGCCGGGAGGCCAGCGAGCAGTGCGTTGCAGTAGTCGAGGCGGGAGATGACTGTTGATTGGATGAGGAGTTGGGTGGCTTCTTCTGACATTTGCTCAGGAGGAATCTGCAGGTTCTGGTTGTCGCTGCGATGTGAGCAGAGAAGTTCAACTGGTTGTCGAGGACAACACCAAGGTTCTTGGCGGTCGGGACGCGGTCACAGCTGCATTCTCGACTGTGATGGAAAGGTCAGTCAGGGGGGAGGATTTGGCCGGCAGGTGGAGCAATTCTGTTTAGCTTAGGTTCAGTTTGAGGTGGTTGGTCGTCATCCAGGCGGAGATGTCGGACAGACAGGCCGAGATCCGCTCAGAGACGTGGATATCTGAGGGAGGGAAGGAGAGGAAGAGTTGAGTATCAACGGCATAACAATGATACGAGAAGCCATGAGACGTGATAATGTTACCCAGTGATTTAGTGTAGAGGGAGAAGAGAAGGGGTCCTAGGACCGAGCCTTGGGGGACACCCGTCCGCAGGGGGCGGGTGGCCGACAGGGTCCCTCTCCATGACACTTGGTAGGAGCGGCCATTGAGGTATGATGTCAGCCATGTCAGTGCAGAGCCAGCCACTCCCATTCCTGCAAGGGCCGCGAGGAGGATCTGATGGTTGACTGTGTCGAAGGCTGCAGATAGATCTAGGAGAATCAGGACAGAGGAGAGGCCTTTCGCTTTTGCTAAGTGAAGTGCCTCTGTGACCGCAATGAGGGCCGTTTCTGTGGAGTGGCCAGTCCGGAAGCCAGACTGATTAGGGTCTAGGAGGTCATTCTGTAAGAGATAAGCAGTAAGTTGGTTGGATACAGCACGTTCAAGTGTTTTAGAAAGGAAGGAGAGAAGAGAGACAGGACGATAGTTGCCTATGACGGTGGGGTTCAGGCTTGGTTTTTTTATGAGGGGCGTGACTCTGGCTTGTTTTAGGGAGGTGGGGACCACCCCCGAGTTGAGTGAGGAGTTGATGGTTGCAGTTAGGAATGGGAGGATGTCTGGTGCTATGGTCTGGAGGAGTGCTACATACCTGTAGGTGTAACAGAGGCAACTCGCCCCTGCCACGAATTCGACCATGCCTTGAGTGGGAGTCGAACCCCAGGCGTCCGCACTGCGGGCGACATCACAAACCGCTGCGCCAAGAAAGGAATTCCCTCCTAAGCGCTCAGTTTGGATGCCTCTGGGGAGTGAGTTTTACACCCGTTACATAGGCAACAACTGAATCAGCTACTTACCTGTAGACAACAACTGAATCACCTACGTACCTGTAGACAACAACTGAATCAGCTACCTACCTGACCTGTAGACAACAACTGAATCAGCTACCTACCTGACCTATAGACAACAACTGAATCAGCTGCCTACCTGACCTGTAGACAACAACTGAATCAGCTGCCTACCTGACCTGTAGACAACAACTGAATCAGCTACCTACCTGACCTGTAGACAACAACTGAATCAGCTGCATACCTGTAGGCAACAGCAGGATTAGTCTGCCTCAGATCACAGCTTGCCATGTTACTTTATGTATTCAGGAATATGATCAGTCAAGGTTGCCCTCATTTGCAACAAGTTTGAGTAAATTGAGTTATATGCCATTTAAAAATAAATAATTAAAACACAGAAGAACATAAAGGTAAGGAAAAAAGATGGCATGAATAAAAACAATAAAATACAAGCAAAACACAAATAGAAATCAGTTGAAACAGTTACACGATGTACCAGGAAGGTGAGCAGCGAATCGATTTTCAGACTGTGTATGAGGGACCTTAAGCGTAAACCAGTCATTAGAGCGGGTTAGATAGGGTCCAGAAATCCAATATAGCATTGTTGCAATGTAAGGTGGTAGCTTTCGGATAATGACCTCATAGATAAACTAATAATACCAATGAGCATTAAGATAAGATAAGAGATACGAATAAACTTTATTGTCCCCGAGGGGCCAATTTACTATGGAACATCAGTGCTGCATCAGTCTGCGATAACAGTGTAAACAAAGAAGAAGAAAATATATATATATACAATCATTAATTCATTCAGTTAGTAAAAAGGACTTCAGACAAATATGACAATGCATAGAGACATACAACCATAATTCACAAGTAGGTAAACTCATTTCAAAACCTTCAAAAAGCTTCATATTGCACCTTTCCCTTGAATTGCACCTTGCCCTAATTAAATTGCAACAAGATTTGGACTTGGACAAGAAAGAAAGAAAGAGGTGACAGCCCACTGTTAAGTGGCACCTCAAAGGAATCGACCTCTAGTGTTATTTAGGAGAGCGATGGATGTAGGAAGGGAGGAGAGCTTGTTTGTAGCTCTACTTGCTCTGAACCATCTCCCTGAGGGAAGAACTTCGTATTCAGGATATAGAATGTGAGAAGGGTCCTGTAAGATTCTCTGTGCCTGGCTGACCACTACTTTCTCAAAGATAGATTGGAGTGACGGATACTTATTTTTTATTAGTGTTGGTGGTATTGAGAATGAGATTGATTGATTGATTGAAAAGTTTATTAACAGATTGCAGAATGGGTACAGTACAGTACAGCTCAATACATACAATTGTTAAGAGGATGCAGACCTGAGAAAGACTTTCGTCTTGTTTCCATCAGGGTCCCCCATTTTCAATTCATCATATGACACACACGACATACAGATAGACAGTACTGCTACATCTATACATTTATGACATACCAGATTTTCAAATACAGTACTGTTTGTGATACTAAAAAAATCCAGAAAAAGAGTGTATATACATTTGACATAGAAACTGTGCATTGGGGGAGGTTGGGTAGGTGGGGTGGGGCTGTACATTGGAGGTGGGGGGGGGGGGGTTGGGTAGGGGGGGACACACTGTACATTGGAATACTGACATACATTAGACATAGAAACTGTACATTGGAGGAGGTTGGGTAGGTGGGGTGGGGTTGGGTGGGGCTGTACATTGGAATACTGACAAAGCCATGCTTGGTCTTTATTGTACAACTGGGTTAGGACATTTGTAGGGGCCAGTTTTGAATTGCAGTCTCCCGTAGGTGTTCTTTGAGAGCGTTTTTGAAGGTGGGTAGTGATTCACATTCCTTGATGATGATGATGTCTGATGATGATGATGATGATGTCTCTCACACCAGACCTGAAGGGAGTCGATCTCTTTAAGGTAAGTAGAGGGGCAACAGTCACCATTATACTTCTCTGCCAGAGAAGACCAACCCACCTCGTCATAGAGGACACAGTGGTGAGTATCATAGCTGTCAATAGTAATAGATCCGAGGGAAGAATGATAGACCGTGTCCAGGGGTTTAAGAGTGGAAGGAGCAGCATTTCTATAAATTATATCCCATAATCCAACACTGATAGGAAAACTGCTTCAGCAACAATAGAGTCTGTCTAGAGTGGGTACTTCAGGTACCTCAGCTACACATCTCAGAGGACCTCACATGGACTAGAGTGGGTACTGCAGGTACCTCAGCTACACATCACAGAGGACCTCACATGGACTAGAGTGGGTACTTCAGGTACCTCAGCGTACACAGAGGACCTCACATGGACAGCTTGGTGAATGGTAAATGGTAAATGGCTACATTTATATAGCGCTTTTATCCAAAGCGCTTTACAATTTGTTCCTCACATTTTACCCATTCACTCACACATTCACACACTGATGGCATAGGCAACCACGCAAGGTACCAACCTGCACATCGGGAGCAATTAGGGGTTAAGTGTCTTGCTCAAGGACACTTCGACATGCTGCCCGGGAGGAGCGGGAATCGAACAGGGAACCTCCGGATTACCATACGACGGCTTTACCTCCTGAGCCAGAAGAAGGCATAGCAGCACCTTCAGACACCTGGGGAAGTTCAGGAAGGCCCCCCACATACTAAAGGTAACACTTTATAATACTCATCAGTTAAGTAATTTTTTAGCTATTAGTTAATGAACTAATCATTAACATATCATTTTTTATATACATTTCTAAATGATTCATAAATATTTAGCTGTAAGTCATTTCTAAACTATTTAAGAGCTAAGAATTTGCAAATAATTTTCTTCGACATTAAATAATGTTAGCTAATGTGTAGTAACTAGTGCTGTCAGGCGATTAAAAAAATTAATCTAATTAATTACAGGATTTGTAATTAATTAATCTAATTAATCGCATTTTAATCGCATAACCATTTTATGCCTGATATTCTATATTCTATAATCATATTTCAAATTGCATGTGTCCGGATGGCAGAATTCAGTACTGTATCTACAAAACCTTCTGTTTAATCATCTTCCATCTATTAATTTGCTTAGATTTTTCAGGTCTGGTCAATTTGAGCATGGTGTTATTCACAGTCAAAGATAACAAAAAAAATATTGATATTCTCATTTGGTTCATTACAATTTACTCAAAATAAAATTTTCATTCAATCAATCACAGCACAGATTGAGTGATTGAATGAAAATGTTATTAACAGATTGCAGAATGGGTACAATACAGTATGGCTCAATACACACAATTGTTAAGGGGATGCAGATCAGAGAAAGACTTTCGTCTTGTTTACATCAGGGTCCCCCATTTTCAATTCATAATGAATTGTAAGTAAGGGTGCAACTTGCACTGTGCAATCCATTCTTTGTGGATCTAGCCCACAGTATTTCTGACACTGGGAATACATTCCCTGAGATTCATAGATGTCCCTAGAATCAGATACCAAGAACATGCAAATGGACCATATTAAAAAAAAATCTGTAAATGTGTATTCTACATTCTTATGGAATGAATGAGATACAAAAAAAATATTATTATAAAAAAAAAAAAAAAAAAAAACTTTTTTTTGTAATTAATTTTGAGTTAATTTTCATAACGCGATAATTTGCTGTGTAATTAATTAATCTAATTAACGCGATAAACTGACAGCCCTAGTAGTAACATTTGTAAATTCTTTTAAGAAAGTACTAATTATTTGATAAACATTCAACACTTTTGTTAATTTCTCATAATGGTACATAAAATGTAACTGTGTTCTCAAGAGACAGACTCGCTGACAGAGAGACACAGAGAGAGACAGATACACAGATGTTAGGAATCCAGGTAAGAATGTTGAGTTCAAGTATGGCATGGAAGAATGGAGACGGAGAGGGTGCTGCTCTTCTTGAATATGTGTTATTTTCTTTATCAGAAACACGTTGAGCAATAACAATACTTTGCAAGGTAAAGCAGGTAATAGTAAGGAAGGAAACTTAAATAGACAACTTATATAACAAGAGAGAAAAGGGCGGTGAGAGATCCGACTTCTCGACCTTAAGCAAAGATAACTTAAATCATGATAACGGGCGAGATATCCGACTTCTGCCCGTGGACGGCTGTTCCCAGTAACACTGCTGAAGAACCGACAGAAAGAGAGGGGCAAAGTATTACTATAAAGGCCACAGTACAGCCAACAGAACCCCATCAGCACCAGTGACACCAACAAGGGCAGGTGACAACAATCAGGTAATTACTGAGACAGCACGTGACGACAATCAAGGTAATACAGAGACAGAGTGTGAGGTTTCTGTCCTTGCTCTCTCACTCGTTCTGTTCCTTTAACCACCTCGCTCTGTTTTCATTTGTTTTTTCTGTTAATTATTTCAATTCCCTCATTCACACGCTTCTCCCCAGTGACGTCATCAGAGACGTCGCTGATTGGTTCTCTCAGGTCCGCACGCTTTTCAATCACATTCCCCAGCTGTCACTGCTTGTCAATCAATCAATCCCTTATTATTTATACCCCGTTTCTCCACTCTAAGTTTGTTGGATCGTCTTGATTTTTCTCTGGTTGCATTCTCCGTTTTGCTGCTGCTGCTGCTTTTGCTCTCTGTGCTATCTCCAGGATTTTTCCAAGAAGCCTTCCTCTTGGACACCTGTTCCCGTGGCGCGCGCTCGCTCCGCTGTTGTTCCAGCACCTTTACGCATTACGTCTGGGTGAGTTTTTATTGACTGTCTTGATCTATTCCGTTTTTCGTGTGTTACTATTACACTGAAGATTACCACCTTTTTGTCAGACAGTCACTCACCCAGCGTTCCCTTTTGTTGTTCCCTCTGGGATATATTTTTGGGACTTTTCATCTCCCTCTGTGTGTTGCTCACACCGAAGATATTATTTCACTTTTGGATTGTTTTTGGACTTCACTACTGTGTGTATATTACACGAAGATATTCATTTGGGACTGTGTTTGGAATTTTGCTCACTGTGTGTATTACACGAAGAGATTCACTTGGGATTTGTTTTGGAATTGTGCTCACTGTGTTTAATTACACGAAGATTTGTTCACCCTGTTCTCCTGCTCGTTCAACCTGCACTGTTGTTGACTCGTTCCCTCTCTCCCTCTCTCGGTCTCGCAACACATCGGAGATTCTGCCGAGAGAATTCTGCAGAGCGGTTCTGACGTCAACATCTGCTATTCCCAAACTACCACCACGGGAGAAGCTGCAGAGCAGCAGAACTTTTGCCCCCCCCTGGCCTATGTACCTGTCTTGTTGACTTGCCTATCCTGTACTCTTTATATTTAGTATTCAAATAAACAAGCCCTTGTATTTGGCAACTCTGAATTCCTACTCTCTTGTGTTGTGCGTTTGGGGTCGGTGTCAAACCATAACATTACGATCCAACCAAAATGACGACCCCAGCCGACACAGAGAGGGTCAGAACCGCACTTGCAAATCAAGTCGAGTTGACCAGGGATCACAGTCTCCAATTAGAGCGGGCTGCGGCTGCGGTGCAGAATCTCAGGGATCAGGTTCTGCCTATGCAGGGTTCAATGGCCGCTATGGCGGGACAACAGTCCGACATTCTCGCTCAGCTTCACTCGCTGGGCGACACCGTTAATACCTTTCATCTCTCACACCCTTCAGGAGCATTCCCCGCAGCCCCAGCAGATCTCGCATCTCGGGAACCCCGTCTCTCCGTCCCACGGCTGTTCGACGGTAATCCCGAGGAGTGTGCCACATTCATCATGCAATGTGAGTTGGTTTTCCGTCATCAACCAAGCCGTTTTTCTGCTCGTGGGTCCCAAGTGGCTTATATAACGAACTTACTTTCAGGCCATGGTGCCCAGTGGGTCACTTCCTCCTGGGCAATGGAAGCAGATTTTTTGTTTTCCTATCCAGACTTCGTGGCGGAGCTCCGCAGAGTGTTCCACCATCCAGCCCGAGGTCTGGACCCTGGAGCCCGGTTGGGGACCTTCCGACAGGGGAGCGGCAGGGTGACGGACTATGTCATGGAGTTTCGACTGGCGGCGGTGGAGAGTGGATGGAACGAACCTGCTCTTCGCCTAACCTTCTTGAGGGGGCTCAGTGACGCAGTCCGGGACCAGCTCGCTACCCGGGAGTTGCCCGACTCCCTCGAGGATCTGTTTAGCCTCGTCATCCGTATAGACGGACGCCTCCTGGAGAGAAGGCGCGAGAGGACCCGACTGTTACCTCCTGAAGCACCCCGGACTCCTGGACGCCCCGTCCCCAACACTACTGGTGGTAACAGGCTTCCCCGTTCGGTTCGCGAGGAGGAACCCATGCAGCTGGGACGCTCTCATCTGAGCCAGGCGGAGCGTGAGGCAAGGCTCAGGTCCGGTCTCTGCCTCTACTGCGGAGGTGCGGGACACCGTATCGCCGACTGCCCCACCCGGCCAAAAGATCAGGCTCACCGAGACCCCGGGAGATCCTGATGAGCCGTTTTTCCCATTCCCAGCGCCGCGCACCACCTGACCATCTGATGAGCGTCACCCTGGCCTGGGGGGACCAACGTGCCACGGTGGAGGCCCTCATCGACTCTGGGGCAGACGAGAATTTCCTCGACTTCGAGTTTGCCACCCGAGCCAACATACCTCTTGAGGACCTTGTGAGGCCCTTGGAGATCTTTTCGTTGGACCAACACCGCCTGGCCGACATCTCTCAACGCACCGGCCCAGTCGTGCTGACCATCGCTGGGAACCACGTCGAGAGAATCCAGTTCCTCATTACCCAATCCCCCCTTGTCCCGGTGGTCCTGGGTAGGCCCTGGCTCGCGCTGCACGAGCCCCACATCGCCTGGTCCTCCGGTACCATCAGGGGCTGGAGCTCCTCCTGTCACGCCCGCTGTCTGCAGGCGGCGTCCTGTCCCCCGCCCCGGAGGCCCGCTGGTGAGTTGCCCCCGGATCCCTCGTCCATACCTCCCGAGTACCACGACCTCATGGAGGTATTCAGTAAGACCAGGGCTCAGGCCCTTCCACCTCACCGCCCCTATGACTGCGCCATCGACCTCCGCCAAGGGGCTCCCCTTCCCGGCAGCCGCCTCTACAGTCTGACTGTCCCGGAGAAGAAGGCGATGGATCTCTACATCTCTGAGTCATTGGAAGCAGGACTCATTCGGCCTTCCTCCTCCCCGGTGGCAGCCGGGTTCTTCTTTGTTGGTAAGAAGGATGGGGACCTGCGACCCTGCATCGACTATCGTCAGCTCAACGAGATCACCATCAAGAACAAATACCCCCTACCTCTCATGAGCTCCACCTTCGAGCCACTGACCCAGGCCTCGTTCTTCACCAAGCTGGACCTCCGAAGTGCCTACCATCTTGTCCGTATCCGTGAGGGCGATGAATGGAAGACCGCCTTCAAGACCCCCAGGGGCCACTACGAGTACCTTGTAATGCCGTTCGGCCTCACCAACGCCCCGGCGGTATTCCAGGCACTCATGAACGACGTCCTTCGTGACATGCTGGAGGTGTTCGTGGTGGTGTACCTGGACGACATTCTCATCTTTTCCAGGACCCTCGAGGAACACATCCTGCATGTCCGCCGTGTGCTGGAGCGCCTCCTCCACAATCGGCTCTTCGTCAAGGCGGAGAAGTGCCGTTTTCACTCCAACTCCGTCGACTACCTGGGCTTCATCGTTGAGAAGGGCTTGACCCGAGCGGATCCTCGCAAGATCCAGGCTGTGGAGGATTGGCCAGAACCCACCACTCGGAAGGAGTTACAGAGTTTCCTCGGGTTCGCCAACTTCTACCGAAGGTTCATCCGGAACTACAGTCAAGTGGCGGAGCCACTTACCAAGCTAACCTCCCCCGCTCTGCCGTTCGACTGGTCCCCAGCGGCATGCGCTGCGTTCCGCTCCCTCAAGAGAAGGTTCACTTCTGCCCCTATCCTGCTCCACCCTGACCCCAAGAGACAGTTCATCGTGGAGGTGGACGCCTCGGATTCTGGCCTGGGCGCTGTCCTATCCCAGCGATCTCTTTCAGACCAGAAGGTGCATCCTTGCGCCTTCTACTCGCGTCGCTTCCTCCCCGCCGAGAGGAACTACGACACCGGCAATCGGGAGCTGCTGGCGGTCGTGGCTGCGCTGGAAGAGTGGCGTCATTGGCTAGAGGGTGCCGAGGAGCCTTTTACCATCTGGACGGACCACAAGAACCTGACGTTCATCCGCGCTTCCAGGCGCCTCAACGGTCGGCAGGCGAGATGGGCCAGTTTCCTCAGCCGGTTCGACTTCTCGCTGACCTTCCGCCCCGGTTCCCGCAACACGAAGGCCGACTCCCTGTCCCGGATGCACTCCAAGGGGGCTCCACCCTCTGAGGACCCTTCTCCCATCCTCCCGGAGGCCCGAGTGGTTGGAGCCATCACCTTGGGCATCGAGGGTGTGGTGAGGCGTGCCCTACGCTTCCAACGTGCTCCAAGCAACGTCCCTAGGAGTCGTCTCTTCGTCCCCGACTCTGTCCGGTCCCAGGTACTGCTGTGGGGCCATACCAGCCGGTTCGCCTGCCACCCTGGCGTCCATCGCACGTTCTCCTTCCTGGCTCGTCGTTTCTGGTGGCCCACCATGCGGAACGACGTCAAGGAGTTCGTATTGGCCTGCGCGGTCTGTGCCCGCAGCAAGGCCTCTCACCAGGCACCCTCCGGGCTCTTGCAGCCACTTCCCATTCCAAGCCGTCCTTGGTCACATGTGGCGCTCGACTTCGTCACTGGTCTGCCCTCCTCCCAGGGGAACACCTGCCTCCTGACCGTGGTGGATCGATTCAGCAAGGGGGTCTACCTCGTGGCCCTCTCCAAGCTTCCCTCGGCGGCCGAGACGGCGGACCTCCTGACGCACCACGTGTTCCGCCTTCATGGCTTTCCCCAGGACATCGTCTCTGACCGGGGGCCCCAGTTCACCTCCCAGGTATGGCGGGCCTTTTGCAAGGGATTGGGGGCAACGGTCAGTCTCTCCTCTGGTTATCATCCCCAGACTAACGGGCAGACGGAGAGGATGAACCAGAGCGTAGAGTCTGCTCTTCGGTGTGTGGCAGCCGAGAGACCAGCATCCTGGAGCCGTTTCCTTCCCTGGGTTGAATACTCCATCAATTCAATGGTCAGTTCCGCCACCGGCCTCTCCCCTTTTGAGGTCTCCCTGGGCTACCAGCCCCCTCTTTTCCCCGCACAGGAGACGGAAGTGGCAGTTCCCTCCGTGCAGGTCCACCTCGACCGCTGCCGACGAGTTTGGGAGATCACCAGGACCGTGCTGCTCCGGACATCTGAGCGCGCCTGTCGTGGTGCCGACCGGCGCCGGGTTCCTGCGCCGACTTACCGCCCTGGGCAGAGGGTGTGGCTCTCCGCGAAGGACCTCCCGCTACGGTCCTCGGCCAAGAAGCTCAACCCCCGTTTCGTCGGGCCTTTCGAGGTCCTGAAGGTACTCAGTCCGGCGGCCCTGCGCCTGAAGCTTCCTGCATCCATGCACATCCACCCCGTGTTCCATGTCTCCCGGGTTAAGCCCGTCTCCCTCAGTCCCCTTATGCCTCCAGCTCCTGATCCGCCGCCTCCCGTGTTGGTGGATGGTCACCCCCAGTGGCAGGTCCGCCGGTTGATGGGCGTTCGTCGGCGGGGCCGGGGGTTCCAATACCTGGTGGACTGGGAGGGTTACGGCCCTGAGGAGCGTAGCTGGGTCTCCCGGCAGCTCATCGTGGATCCCGGCTTGATCACCGACTTCCATCGAGCCCATCCTGACGAGCCGGGTCGGCCTGGTCGCCGGGTGGCTCCCGTGGAGGGGGGGGTACTGTGAGGTTTCTGTCCTTGCTCTCTCACTCGTTCTGTTCCTTTAACCACCTCGCTCTGTTTTCATTTGTTTTTTCTGTTAATTATTTCAATTCCCTCATTCACACGCTTCTCCCCAGTGACGTCATCAGAGACGTCGCTGATTGGTTCTCTCAGGTCTGCACGCTTTTCAATCACATTCCCCAGCTGTCACTGCTTGTCAATCAATCAATCCCTTATTATTTATACCCCGTTTCTCCACTCTAAGTTTGTTGGATCGTCTTGATTTTTCTCTGGTTGCATTCTCCGTTTTGCTGCTGCTGCTGCTTTTGCTCTCTGTGCTATCTCCAGGATCTTTCCAAGAAGCCTTCCTCTTGGACACCTGTTCCCGTGGCGCGCGCTCGCTCCGCTGTTGTTCCAGCACCTTTACGCATTACGTCTGGGTGAGTTTTTATTGACTGTCTTGATCTATTCCGTTTTTCGTGTGTTACTATTACACTGAAGATTACCACCTTTTTGTCAGACAGTCACTCACCCAGCGTTCCCTTTTGTTGTTCCCTCTGGGATATATTTTTGGGACTTTTCATCTCCCTCTGTGTGTTGCTCACACCGAAGATATTATTTCACTTTTGGATTGTTTTTGGACTTCACTACTGTGTGTATATTACACGAAGATATTCACTTGGGACTGTGTTTGGAATTTTGCTCACTGTGTGTATTACACGAAGAGATTCACTTGGGATTTGTTTTGGAATTGTGCTCACTGTGTTTAATTACACGAAGATTTGTTCACCCTGTTCTCCTGCTCGTTCAACCTGCACTGTTGTTGACTCGTTCCCTCTCTCCCTCTCTCGGTCTCGCAACACATCGGAGATTCTGCCGAGAGAATTCTGCAGAGCGGTTCTGACGTCAACATCTGCTATTCCCAAACTACCACCACGGGAGAAGCTGCAGAGCAGCAGAACTTTTGCCCCCCCCTGGCCTATGTACCTGTCTTGTTGACTTGCCTATCCTGTACTCTTTATATTTAGTATTCAAATAAACAAGCCTTTGTATTTGGCAACTCTGAATTCCTACTCTCTTGTGTCGTGCGTTTGGGGTCGGTGTCAAACCATAACACAGAGTGAGAATTCCAAGATGGCAGTAGGGCCTCCAGTCCTGAATAGGGAGAGAAGCCCAGACGTTACACACAGACACAGATATACAGATAGGGAGACAGAGAGAGACACAGACACAGAGAGATACAGATTGGGAGACAGAGAGAGACAGATATACAGACACAGATATGGAGGGAGAGAGACAGACACAGAGATACAGATAGGGAGACAGAGAGACACACAGACAGAGACACAAAGATACAAATAGGGAGAGAGAGAGAGAGAGACACCGACACAGATAGGGAGACAGAGAGAGACACACAGACCCAGAGAGATACAGATTGGGAGACAGAGTGCTGTCCTTATGCTTTTAGACCTCAGTGCAGCTTTCGACACTATAGACCATGTTATCCTCATTGACCGTCTCCACCAGGCAGTTGGTGTCAGTGGCACAGCCCTATCATGGTTCACCTCCTACCTCAGTGATAGAAGCTTCTCTGTTAATATCGGAAACTGCTCCTCCCCCTCCGCCTCTCTCTCTTGCGGGGTTCCACAAGGCTCCATCCTTGGCCCTATCCTATTCTCCCTATATATGCTGCCCCTTGGTCTGATCATTAAAAAACTCAACATCTCTTTCCATTTTTATGCCGATGACTCTCAGGTCTATCTCCCCATGAAACCCAACAATATAAACAATCTCGACAGTCTTCGTTCCTGCCTAGACGACATCAAATGCTGGATGGCACACCATTTCCTACAGCTCAATCAATCAAAGTGTGGGACCTCCTTTTCGGCCCCCCCAAACCAAACCAGTGTCATTGCCAGCAGCCTGGGTAACCTGTCTCCCCTAGACAGTCAAGCCCTTCGTTAAAAACCTGGGCCCTCAGATCGGCTGACAAGGGTCTCTTAACCACCCGTAGGTCTAATTTCAAGTCTGGGGGGGGGGGCGTGCTTTTGCGGTCGCAGCCCCTGACCTCTGGAACAGCATCCCCATGTCCATTAAATCTGCCCCCTCCATCGAGTCTTTTAAATCGAAACTCAAAACCCACCTATACCGCCTGGCCTTCCCTGACTCACTTTGACTCTTGCCTTGCTTGTTGACGTGTTGTTTTGTTTCCTTGTCTATCCGTTGGTGTTTTTTTCTGTTTATTCTATACTTTTCTTTGTTCTTAGCTACCGTACTTTTCGGACTATAAGCTGCACCTTTTTTCCCCATTTTTCGACCCTGCGGCTTATATAACGGTGCGGCTTATATGTGACTCGACGTGACCAAACCCGAAAATGTAAAAATCTAAATATTGCTTTTTTGACTGCATTGAAATGTTATTTATCTGTTCCCTTATTTGCTAAACTTAATACAACTTGTAAATGAGTTAATTCTTGTTATTTGTCTGACAGTATTGTGTCCCAATGCTAATTACATATGGTAATTAAAAATTAAAACACCTGCGGCTTATAGTCCAGTGCGGCTTATATATGTACACATCATTCAATTTAGCTGCTGTGGCTTATATTCAGGTGTGGCTTATATTCAGGTGCGGCTTATAGTGCGAAAAGTACGGTATGTGAAGCACTTTGGTTGACAAGTGTCATGTCTAAATGACATGACGAGAGAGAGAGACACACACAGAGATACAGATAGGGAGACAGAGAGAGACACACACACAGACAAAGATACAAATAGGGAGGGAGAGAGAGAGAGAGAGAGAGATACCGACACAGATATACAGATAGGGAGACAGAGAGAGAGACACACAAATACAAATAGGGAGACAGAAAGAGAGAGAGAGAGACACACACACACAGATAGGGAGAAAGAGAAAGAGATTTTCAACTGTAGTAGGCCCAACTCAAGGAAAGTTTAAGAAATAGTGTCCTCAGGTCTCTTGAGACTATTTACTGGTCATTTACAAAGCTTTGCCGTCCTTAATCTAAGGCGGCAAACGATCTATAACAATGAATTAAGATTATAAAACTGTTTCCCATCTTGTAGACAGTTTAGGGATCCATTTGTTCTTTGTGTCTAAACAGGACTAAAGGATGAGCAAGTAAAGAGGTGGGTAGTATAGCTTCTCTTGGGCCTCTCTGTGTTGGCTTCAAATGATCATACCAGTCTCTTTCACACTTTTCACCACTGCCATTGGCTTCTATTGTATGTGAAATGTGTTTTAAACATGGAATACATTGAAGAAAGTCACCACATTTTACTAAAAGCCTAATATCCTATGTGTCACGTGTCACCTGCATGTACGTGTGTGTGTGTGTGTATATGTATGTACGTGTCTGTGTGCACGTGTGTGTACATTGTACACATTTGTGTGTGTGTGTGTATATGTGTGTGTGTGCGTTCATTCGTCTGTGTGTGTGCGTATGTGTGTGTTTGTGTGTGTGTGTGTAATTAGTGGGCAATTAGGTAGCAATTAGTTGGTGCTACTTGCTTATGAGTCTGATTGCCTGAGGGAAAAAACTGTCTCTGAGCCTGCTGGTCCGGGCCTTGAGGCTGCAGTTTGCCGGACTCCATCAGCTGAAACAGTTTATGGCTGGAGTGACTGGTGCGGCTGAGGTGACTGGGGTGGATGGGGTGACTGTTTTATTGTTTTATTGTGGATCCCCATTAGTCTACACCAAAGTGAGACTACTCTTCCTGGGGTTCCTGGAGTGGCTGAGGTGACTGGAGTGGCTGAGGTGACTGGAGTGGCTGAGGTGACTGGAGTGGCTGAGATGACTGGAGTGGCTGAGGTGACTGGAGTGGCTGTGTGTGTACGTATGTGTGTGTAATTAGTGGGCAATTAGGTAGCTAATTGTTGGTGCTACTTGCTCATGAGTCTGACTGCCTGAGGGAAAAAACTGTCCCTGAGCCTGCTGGTCCGGGCCTTGAGGCTGCAGTTTGCCGGACTCCATCAGCTGAAACAGCGGCTGGAGTGGCTGAGGTGGTTGGAGTGGCTGAAGTGGCTGAAGTGGCTGGGGTGACTGGAGTGGCTGAGGTGACTGGGGTGACTGAGGTGACTGGGGTGACTGGGGTGGCTGAGGTGACTGGGGTGACTGGAGTGGCTGAGGTGACTGGGGTGGCTGGAGTGGCTGAGGTGGTTGGAGTGGCTGGAGTGACTGGAGTGCCTGAGGTGGCTGAGGTTTATGGGGGTGGCTGAGGTGATTGGAGTGGCTGGGGTGGCTGGGGTGATTGGAGTGGCTGGTGTGGCTGGGGTGATTGGAGTGGCTGGTGTGGCTGGGGTGATTGGAGTGGCTGGGGTGACTGGGGTGATTGGAGTGACTGAGGTGGCTGGGGTGATTGGAGTGACTGAGGTGGCTGGGGTGATTGGAGTGGCTGGGGTGGCTGTGGTGATTGGAGTGACTGGGTTGGCTGGGGTGATTGGAGTGACTGGGTTGGCTGTGGTGATTGGAGTGACTGGTGTGGCTGGGGTGATTGGAGTGACTGGTGTGGCTGGGGTGACTGGGGTGGCTGGAGTGGCTGAGGTGGATGGGGAGACTGGGGTGGCTGAAGTGGCTGGAGTGGCTGGGGTGATTGGAGTGACTGGTGTGGCTGGGGTGGCTGGAGTGGCTGGTGTGGCTGGGGTGGCTGGGGTGATTGGAGTGGCTGGGGTGGCTGGAGTGGCTGGTGTGGCTGGGGTGGCTGGGGTGATTGGAGTGGCTGGGGTGGCTGGAGTGGCTGGAGTGGCTGGGGTGATTGGGGTGGCTGGGGTGATTGGAGTGGCTGGGGTGATTGGAGTGACTGGGGTGGCTGGGATCCTTGATAATCCTGCAGGGCTTTACTGACACAGTCTAGCGGGGGGCTCACTGCCACGCCTATAATGTGACAAATAAACGATGACTTTGAGTTTGAGTCAAATGGATGAATGTTTACTAGGGGTGTAACGGTACGTGTATTCGTCCCGCAAATTTACGGAACGGCCGGCATGGTGCGGTATGCGCACCCATGCGACGGATACGCCCCACAGCGCAAACACACAAGACGCACATGCAGGCACTCGCGAGGTCCGTGCGAGAACAGCGAGCGTGGCCGGGCACACTGAGTCATAATTCAGAGCGGCGAAAGTGCACGGAGAAAGGCACATTTACATTGGAACAGCTGCAGGGTCATTACAGTTTTCTTTCGTTTTCTTGTTCGCCCAATAACCAAATGAAACCAATGGAAAGAAACACACACGCGTCGCCGACACACACACGCGCCAACAAACACATCAACATTCTCCCCCACCGGACTCACAGGCACAATCAAATAAAAAGAAGAAACATACTTTTCCGGACAGATCATCTGAGCTCCACTGTGTTTAAATCCAAATAATCCTCTGCCATTGTTGTAACATGTCATCTGTTCTCTAGTATTCAGTCTCGTCGTGAAGTTAAATTCTCTCTGGAAGTGAAACTGAAACTTAGCAAGGATACGTTTAAAGGGGCAGTAGGCAAGTGGATGCCTGAACACAGAATGACACCAGTATCACTGACTACTACGGCAAGCCTATAGAAAATTATTCTATTTAATAATAATAATAATAATAATAATAATAATAATAATAATAATAATAATAATAATAATAATAATAATAATAATAATAATAATAATAATAATTATTATTATTATTATCATAAATATAATATATAAATCAAAAAAAATTTAAGATATTTTTTTAACAAAATTTATATTAATAATAATTATTATAAATTTCTTTCTTCTGTTGTACCGAACTCGTACCGAACCGTGACCCCAATAGAGCACAAGAAGCCTTCAGTCGACTCCTTCAGACATTAAGCACCCCCCACAGCCCAAATGGAATGATAAAAAAGTTATTTTTTGTCGACTAACGGCAAATTTTGGCCAATCCTAGTCGACCATCCAAATCCTTAGTCGGGGACAGCCCTACTAAATACTAGGGTTGGGTACTGAACTCTGTAATTTTAAGGGTACCGACCGAATTACATCAGTACTACCGAGTAGCGATTCACACTACGTCAATCGGTACCAAATTTTGGTACCTTTACATGTTTAGTATAAGAGTGTAATATTACTAGACAAGAGGGGGAGCCTTTTCCACAAATATATATATAACTGTCCCATCTCGAGGTCAGAGGAGTTTTATCACTACTTTCTTTCTCAATAGTTTTAGATGTTGGGGGATGTGACCTGGATTTGTTCCACTTCGTAGATGTTGGAACATAGAAGCTCTGTTGTGAACCATGCATGTACACACACCAAAAAGTTATATTATATCTCACTAAACACACACATGCACACGACGCACGCCTGATCATTAGAGGCATCACTGAACTGGCTGATTGTAATTTTCAGCTGCAGAGGCATTGATGCATTTAATTTTCTCTTGGGGCTCTGCACTGTATGATAAAGCACTTCCTGTGGTGACACTTGACAAGAAGGAGTAGGATAAATAACACTCCAGCTCGCCGGGCCCCTGGGAGGGGGCGTGTTTTACAACCATTATTTATCACAATCCCGGGGAAAGCTGTACGTCATGTATTATCCATAACGGCACTTGCACTTGGCCTGGTCCGGCGCTGATTCAGAGGAGCCTTTTTTTTTTTTTTTTTTTTTTAACTTAAATTTAATTTAAAAAAACAGTTTTAGACAGACAGCACTTAAAAAAAAAAGAAAAAAAAAGAAACTAACATCACAATAAAAACAAAAAGAAAAAACAGTGCACATAAATATTTACATGGGTATCATGGTTAGTTGTCTGGTTCCCCTACAGTTGTTTTCTAGGTACTTGATACAAAGGCTGATTGTGTATCTCCCTTAAACAGGCATAAACAAGTAATTCCTACTCCAAGATGATAAATACTGACTAAGGCTTGTATGTGTGATCTGGGTCCAGAGACCCTCCTTGAGCTTCTTTCTTCCCTTATCCTTCGTCCTTTCTTTTTTTTTCTCTTGTTTATTAACTTTCACTTTGCCTTTTGATTCACCCATACACAAACCACATCATCCCTGAATATTAATATCACACCGTTAAACAGACATAAATAATAAAGAGGAGCCTTTTTTTATATGCAGATAATCCCGACTACCGCTGTCCTTCACGCTGGGCCGTCCAGGTGTATACAGTAGTGAGTCAGTCAGTCAGGTGTGCTCGGTCATTAGTAGTCTGCGGACAGACTCCCCCGGTCGTCCTTGGGCCGCCTTACCCATAAAATCATGTTCAATAGGGTCCCCTCATACTTGTCCAACTATTTTATGTGCTTTAGGGACACCCACACATATTATGCGACCGGGGGCAGTTTAACTGACATTAAACTGTGCAAATTCAAGAGCTCAATGGGGGAAAATACGGTTCAGTACTCAGCAGCTTGTGAGTGGAATAAACTGCCAGTGTCCATAAAAAGTATTGAGTCAGATAGACAATTTTAAACAGGCTTTGAAGAAATGGCTTAGTCACAGGATAAAGAGAGACATGCAGGTGTGCTGTAGACTTTGTGTTTGTTTGTTTTATTGCATTTTTCTATTCATATTCATATATTTATAATGCTTGAAAATATTATTTGTGCATGTCTTGTCATCTTGTCCCCCCCCCCCCCCCCCCCTTTGAGGACCACAATGGAAATAAACTGTAAGGTTTTATTGTGTTTCAATCCTCGACGGTTTTAAATTATATGTGATGGCTGTACATTTTGTGTACCAGTATTGTATGTGATTTTAGATAAATTAATAGTCCAATTAAATTCAATCATTCAATCAGTCCAGGTACAGTAGTGAGTCAGTCGGGCACACAAAGCCAGCATGTCAGGTGTGCCTGGTCATTAGTAGTCTACGGACAGACTCCGCAGGCTGCCTGGCTCCCTTCCAAGCAGGCAGCAGAATTGACGTGGTCTTCAGCTCCCCTTCCTGGGTCCAGAATAGTACCGTGGCGTGTACTCAGATTCACATCACTGGCGGATGAATGAATGCAAAAGTGAATATCAAAGATAAACCACAGGAGACGGCGCTGCCTGTATGGCTGACTCCACGGGGGACGTTTTTTCCCAGTGTTTTCCGTGGTTGATTACTTCGTCATGGTTTGTGCTTGTTGTCTGTATGTTTTGCCTGCTTTCATTGCACACTTACGTGCCAGTTCTGTTTGAAGTGTGGACATTCAACATGACGTGCTCTGTTATTAAACACGTTGCCTGATTAATATTACGAAGGCTTTCCTTGACTAAAGAATTTTTTTAGTAATTCTTTTTTATTCTATTTATTTTTGGGCTTTTTCTGTATTTTTCACCCATCCCAATTTAGTCGTTATGCTAATTCCCTTCTTGGTCGTTGTAGAACTACCACATGCCTCCGCCAGCCGCTTCTTTTCACCTGACAGCGAGGAGTTTCACTGGGGGAACGTAACGCGTGCGGAGGTTCACGCTATCCCCCCCCAGATCCCCTCACTGCTGAACAGGCGCCAACCAGTAGGAGTCACAGTTTACAACGACCAGGACACATACCTCACCGGCTTCCCACCCGCTAACACTGCCAATTGTGTTAGTAGGGACGACTGACCAAGCCGGAGGACTAAAGACATTTTTGATCGACTAACAGCAGTGGGACTTGGTGCATCCTGGTAGCTCACCACGCTATAGGACGCCCCGCGTTCTAATCCGGCCCAGGACCCTTGTTGCCTGTCATCCCCCTTCTCTCTACCCCCGGGTTCCTGTCGCTCACTGTCCTATCTTTTTTTTTTTTTTTTACTTTTTTTTAGCGTTTATCGCTTTTTCTGGTCAAGCATGACCGACAGAAACAGGTTGAATAGGATATAGATCAGGGGAAGACACTCTGAGAAAATACGGCGAGTCCGGGAGTCGAACTCGTGTACCCCAGATCCGTGACGAGCACGGTTGTCCCCGACGCCGAAATAGCGCCGAGATACGCGGTGAGCTACGGGAGCTCGCCTCTCACTGTCCTATCTAATGAAGCAGAAATGCTTATAACTTTTAATAAACAAAACATTTATAGGACTTTATGTTGACTAATTGAATAGTTGATTTAATTGACAAATCTTCAATTGTTTCTCCACAATCGTGCAGAAGGACACCTTTGTGTCTTACCAGAGATGTGCTTATTTTTAAAGGGAAATGACCGATTCAGTATTATGGCGGGAGAACCCCCACCGACATAAAGAAATTACTAATTAACTACCAAAGACTGATTCATTGACCTATCTCAAACTCCGCCCTCTTTTCTTGATCCTCCAATCACAACTGTTGATTTTCCTCGAACAAACAGTTGCGATTAAAGGATCAAGAAAAGAGGGCGGAGTTTGAGATAGGTCAATTGCCTCATCGTCGACAGAGAGGGGAACGTCTCATTAAACACATTGCCCGCTTAATTACACTGCTTCCCCCCCCCTCCTTTAAACTCTTCACGCATGTGTAGTTTGCTGTGCCCAGAAGCCCCCTGCGTTTGATTCCGCTCATGAATTAGCTCTGGCATTGAATCCCATTCTGATAGAAGAAGCAGAGAGGCGGGTGGCAGTGGGGTTTAACGGGGATGAAAGGCTCGCATTGATGACCATGCCTCTGTGTGTGAGACAGTACGTGGCGATGAGTGGATGTGCAGGAATGCCCTGCTGAGCGCGGCAGAATGTGTAGCTAGTCCATCGTATTACCATGAATGCGTACACTGTACTGTAATAGAATGGGAATATTTCTCCGTGGGGGGGGTGACACAGTGTGTCGCGTGCGTACCACAGATCTTGTATATTACATTATACATTCAACTGCTCTTCTGTGCGCATATAGATTAGGGGCGCCCCTCGTTATATTTGGGTAAGTGTGGTATATTGTGTGCTGGAAGTGTGTGAGCATCTGCTGTGCAGCGTCTGCATTCTGTAAAAGAACAGCAGTGTTGCAATGCAATTCTGAGGCGTGTAGTGGAAGACATTTTTACCGGATTTCACCGGCACTGGGAGAGTGGCACTGATCTGAAACTGAATTATATACTTTTATTTGTTTTTTACTGTTCATAAACGCAAACTGATCTTTTTGGGATGTTGTGATAATAAGACAGTTGAGGTAAACACTCGAGACAGCTATTGGGTTACATGTCCCGAGAATCAATTATACCTTCCCTGACGGATTGTAGCTGTATTACTCCAAACTACTACTACTTTGGTCTTCGTTTCTCTTCCTCTCAGCTTGTGGCTTTTGTGTCGACAGCTCAGTGAGCATTAGCGGTGGCCTGCATCAGCCAACTGTGTGAAGGATAAAGAGGCATTGGAGGGCAGACCTTTTAGGGAAAAGGGTTTTAGGTCCTCTTAGTGGGAAAAGGGTTTTAGGTCCTCTTAGTGGGAAAAGGGTTTTAGGTCCTCTTAGGGGGAAAAGGGTTTTAGGTCCTCTTAGGGGGAAAATGGTTTTAGGTCCTCTTAGGGGGAAAAGGGTTTTAGGTCCTCTTAGGGGGAAAAGGGTTTTAGGTCCTCTTAGGGGGAAAGGGTTTTAGGTCCTCTTAGGGGGAAAAGGGTTTTAGGTCCTCTTAGTGGGAAAAGGGTTTTAGGTCCTCTTAGGGGGAAAAGGGTTTTACGGCCCTCTTAGGGGGGAAAGGGTTTTAGGTCCTCTTAGGGGGAAAGGGTTTTACGGCCCTCTTAGTGGGAAAAGGGTTTTAGGTCCTCTTAGTGGGAAAAGGGTTTTAGGTCCTCTTAGGGGGAAAGGGTTTTTAGGTCCTCTTAGGGGGAAAGGGTTTTACGGCCCTCTTAGGGGGAAAAGGGTTTTTAGGTCCTCTTAGTGGGAAAAGGGTTTTAGGTCCTCTTAGGGGGAAAGGGGTTTTAGGTCCTCTTAGGGGAAAAATGGGGTTTTAGGTCGTCTTAGGGGGAAAAGGGTTTTAGGTCCTCTTAGGGGGAAAAGGGTTTTAGGTCCTCTTAGGGGGAAAAGGGTTTTAGGTCCTCTTAAGGGGAAAAGGGTTTTACGGCCCTCTTAGGGGGAAAAGGGTTTTTAGGTCCTCTTAGGGGGAAAAGGATTTTAGGTCCTCTTAGTGGGAAAATGGGGTTTTAGTTCGTCTTAGGGGGAAAAGAGTTTTAGGTCCTCTTAGGGGGGAAATGGGGTTTTAGGTCGTCTTAGGGGGGAAATGGGGTTTTAGGTCGTCTTAGGGGGAAAAGGGTTTTAGGTCGTCTTAGGGGGAAAAGGGTTTTAGGTCCTCTTAGGGGGAAAAGGGTTTTAGGTCCTCTTAGGGGGAAAAGGGTTTTAGGTCCTCTTAGGGGGAAAAGGGTTTTAGGTCCTCTTAGGGGGAAAGGGTTTTAGGTCCTCTTAGGGGGAAAAGGGTTTTAGGTCCTCTTAGTGGGAAAAGGGTTTTAGGTCCTCTTAGGGGGAAAAGGGTTTTACGGCCCTCTTAGGGGGAAAAGGGTTTTAGGTCCTCTTAGGGGGAAAAGGGTTTTAGGTCCTCTTAGGGGGAAAGGGTTTTAGGTCCTCTTAGGGGGAAAGGGTTTTACGGCCCTCTTAGTGGTAAAAGTGTTTTACGGCCCTCTTAGGGGGAAAAGGGTTTTTAGGTCCTCTTAGTGGGAAAAGGGTTTTCGGTCCTCTTAGTGGGAAAAGGGTTTTAGGTCCTCTTAGGGGGAAAAGGGTTTTACGGCCCTCTTAGGGGGAAAAGGGTTTTAGGTCCTCTTAGGGGGAAAAGGGTTTTAGGTCCTCTTAGGGGGAAAGGGTTTTAGGTCCTCTTAGGGGGAAAGGGTTTTACGGCCCTCTTAGTGGTAAAAGTGTTTTACGGCCCTCTTAGGGGGAAAAGGGTTTTTAGGTCCTCTTAGTGGGAAAAGGGTTTTAGGTCCTCTTAGGGGGAAAGGGGTTTTAGGTCCTCTTAGGGGGAAAATGGGGTTTTAGGTCGTCTTAGGGGGAAAAGGGTTTTAGGTCCTCTTAGGGGGAAAAGGGTTTTAGGTCCTCTTAGGGGGAAAAGGGTTTTAGGTCCTCTTAAGGGGAAAAGGGTTTTACGGCCCTCTTAGGGGGAAAAGGGTTTTTAGGTCCTCTTAGGGGGAAAAGGATTTTAGGTCCTCTTAGTGGGAAAATGGGGTTTTAGGTCATCTTAGGGGGAAAAGAGTTTTAGGTCCTCTTAGGGGGGAAATGGGGTTTTAGGTCGTCTTAGGGGGGAAATGGGGTTTTAGGTCGTCTTAGGGGGAAAATGGTTTTAGGTCCTCTTAGGGGGAAAAGGGTTTTAGGTCCTCTTAGGGGGGAAATGGGGTTTTAGGTTGTCTTAGGGGGGAAAGGGTTTTAGGTCCTCTTAGGGGGAAAAGGGTTTTAGGTCCTCTTAGGGGGAAAAGGGTTTTAGGTCCTCTTAGGGGGAAAAGGGTTTTAGGTCGTCTTAGGGGGAAATGGGGTTTTAGGTCCTCTTAGTGGGAAAAGGGTTTTAGGTCCTCTTAAGGGGAAAAGAGTTTTATGGCCCTCTTAGGGGAAAATGGGGTTTTATGTCATCTTTGGGGGAAAATGTTTTTTGGTCATCTTAGGGGGGAAAGGGTTTTAGGTCCTCTTAGGGGGAAAATAGTTTTAGGTCCTCTTAGTGGGAAAATGGGGTTTTAGGTCGTCTTAGGGGGAAAAGGGTTTTAGGTCCTCTTAGTGGGAAAATGGGGTTTTAGGTCATCTTAGGGGGAAAAGAGTTTTAGGTCGTCTTAGGGGGAAAAGGGTTTTAGGTCCTCTTAGGGGGAAAAGGGTTTTAGGTCCTCTTAGGGGGAAAATGGTTTTTATGTCCTCTTAGGGGGAAAGGGGTTTTAGGTCCTCTTAGGGGGAAAATGGGGTTTTAGGTCGTCTTAGGGGGAAAAGGGTTTTCGGTCCTCTTAGGGGGAAAAGGGTTTTAGGTCCTCTTAGGGGGAAAAGGGTTTTAGGTCGTCTTAGGGGGAAATGGGGTTTTAGGTCCTCTTAGTGGGAAAAGGGTTTTAGGTCCTCTTAAGGGGAAAAGGGTTTTACGGCCTTCTTAGGGGGAAAAGGGTTTTTAGGTCCTCTTAGGGGGAAAATGGGGTTTTATGTCATCTTTGGGGGAAAAGGTTTTTTGGTCATCTTAGGGGGGAAAGGGTTTTAGGTCCTCTTAGGGGGAAAATAGTTTTAGGTCCTCTTAGGGGGAAAAGGGTTTTAGGTCCTCTTAAGGGGAAAAGGGTTTTACGGCCCTCTTAGGGGGAAAAGGGTTTTTAGGTCGTCTTAGGGGGAAAATGGGGTTTTATGTCATCTTTGGGGGAAAAGGTTTTTTGGTCATCTTAGGGGGGAAAGGGTTTTAGGTCCTCTTAGGGGGAAAAGAGTTTTAGGTCCTCTTAGTGGGAAAATGGGGTTTTAGGTCATCTTAGGGGGAAAAGGGTTTTAGGTCCTCTTAGTGGGAAAATGGGGTTTTAGGTCGTCTTAGGGGGAAAAGAGTTTTAGGTCCTCTTAGGGGGAAAAAGGGTTTTAGGTCCTCTTAGGGGGAAAGGGGTTTTAGGTCATCTTAGGGGGAAATGGGGTTTTAGGTCCTCTTAGTGGGAAAAGGGTTTTAGGTCCTCTTAGGGGGAAAATAGTTTTACGGCCCTCTTAGGGGGAAAATAGTTTTACGGCCCTCTTAGGGGGAAAAGGGGTTTTATGTCATCTTTGGGGGAAAATGTTTTTTGGTCATCTTAGGGGGGAAAGGGTTTTAGGTCCTCTTAGGGGGAAAAGAGTTTTAGGTCCTCTTAGTGGGAAAATGGGGTTTTAGGTCGTCTTAGGGGGAAAAGGGTTTTAGGTCCTCTTAGTGGGAAAATGGGGTTTTAGGTCATCTTAGGGGGAAAAGAGTTTTAGGTCGTCTTAGGGGGAAAAGGGTTTTAGGTCCTCTTAGGGGGAAAAGGGTTTTAGGTCCTCTTAGGGGGAAAATGGTTTTTATGTCCTCTTAGGGGGAAAGGGGTTTTAGGTCCTCTTAGGGGGAAAATGGGGTTTTAGGTCGTCTTAGGGGGAAAAGGGTTTTCGGTCCTCTTAGGGGGAAAAGGGTTTTAGGTCCTCTTAGGGGGAAAAGGGTTTTAGGTCGTCTTAGGGGGAAATGGGGTTTTAGGTCCTCTTAGTGGGAAAAGGGTTTTAGGTCCTCTTAAGGGGAAAAGGGTTTTACGGCCTTCTTAGGGGGAAAAGGGTTTTTAGGTCCTCTTAGGGGGAAAATGGGGTTTTATGTCATCTTTGGGGGAAAAGGTTTTTTGGTCATCTTAGGGGGGAAAGGGTTTTAGGTCCTCTTAGGGGGAAAAGAGTTTTAGGTCCTCTTAGGGGGAAAAGGGTTTTAGGTCCTCTTAAGGGGAAAAGGGTTTTACGCCCCTCTTAGGGGGAAAAGGGTTTTTAGGTCGTCTTAGGTGGAAAATGGGGTTTTATGTCATCTTTGGGGGAAAAGGTTTTTTGGTCATCTTAGGGGGGAAAGGGTTTTAGGTCCTCTTAGGGGGAAAAGAGTTTTAGGTCCTCTTAGTGGGAAAATGGGGTTTTAGGTCATCTTAGGGGGAAAAGGGTTTTAGGTCCTCTTAGTGGGAAAATGGGGTTTTAGGTCGTCTTAGGGGGAAAAGAGTTTTAGGTCCTCTTAGGGGGAAAAAGGGTTTTAGGTCCTCTTAGGGGGAAAGGGGTTTTAGGTCATCTTAGGGGGAAATGGGGTTTTAGGTCCTCTTAGTGGGAAAAGGGTTTTAGGTCCTCTTAGGGGGAAAATAGTTTTACGGCCCTCTTAGGGGGAAAATAGTTTTACGGCCCTCTTAGGGGGAAAAGGGTTTTAGGTCCTCTTAGGGGGAAAATTGGGTTTTAGGTAGTCTTAGGGGGAAAAGGGTTTTAGGTCGTCTTAGGGGGAAAAGGGTTTTAGGTCCTCTTAGGGGGAAAATGGGTTTTAGGTCCTCTTAGGGGGAAAGGGTTTTACGGCCCTCTTAGTGGGAAAAGGGTTTTACGGCCCTCTTAGGGGGAAAATGGTTTTAGGTCCTCTTAGGGGGAAAATGGGGTTTTAGGTCGTCTTAGGGGGAAAAGGGTTTTTAGGTCCTCTTATGGGGAAAATGGGGTTTTAGGTCGTCTTAGGGGGAAAAGGGTTTTAGGTCCTCTTAGGGGGAAAAGGGTTTTAGGTCGTCTTAGGGGGAAATGGGGTTTTAGGTCCTCTTAGTGGGAAAAGGGTTTTAGGTCCTCTTAAGGGGAAAAGGGTTTTACGGCCCTCTTAGGGGGAAAAGGGTTTTTAGGTCCTCTTAGGGGGAAAATGGGGTTTTATGTCATCTTTGGGGGAAAAGGTTTTTTGGTCATCTTAGGGGGGAAAGGGTTTTATGTCCTCTTAGGGGGAAACGAGTTTTAGGTCCTCTTAGTGGGAAATGGGGTTTTAGGTCCTCTTAGTGGGAAAATGGGGTTTTAGGTCCTCTTAAGGGGAAAAGGGTTTTACGGCCCTCTTAGGGGGAAAAGAGTTTTAGGTCCTCTTAGGGGGGAAATGGGGTTTTAGGTCGTCTTAGGGGGAAAAGGGTTTTAGGTCCTCTTAGGGGGAAAAAGGGTTTTAGGTCCTCTTAGGGGGAAAAGGGTTTTAGGTCGTCTTAGGGGGAAATGGGGTTTTAGGTCCTCTTAGTGGGAAAAGGGTTTTAGGTCCTCTTAGGGGGAAAATAGTTTTACGGCCCTCTTAGGGGGAAAA